>NW_014580604.1:0-1712 GCF_000485595.1 Priapulus caudatus
TATATATATATATATATATATATATAAACGCGGAGAGGGGTGTATCTGCGGCGTTTGTTCTGCGGCTTTCCTCGCTCAAATCCGCCATTTTGTCGGGTGGAAATGCTATCATTCGGGGCCATTATGCTTGTTAACGTATGCGCAGATCCTTCTTCTAACCCAGCGGTGTGTGTGTGTGTGTGTGCGCGCGCGCGCGGGCGAGACCCCCTCACAACACAACACAACACTCATTATCTCCCTCCAGCCTCCATACTCATCAGCTGTGATAAGTGTAAAGCAAACAGCCAGCGAAGCTGCCTCGCTAATTCGGAAAGCTTCTAACTTAGACGGACACCGGCGTCGGTGGGTGCGTGGGTTCCCGGCGGTGTGCGGGAGGCGGTGTGAGCGAGTCTAGGGCGGATGGGACTGTGTGTGAACTGCGGAGAGCGAGCAGGCAGGGGCGTGCCGTGTGGTTTATTGCATAAATAAGCGTTTCTTTATCTGCGGCCAGACGCGACAAACCGACGGTCAGCGACTGACGTGCCGAGCGCTGGAACTGTAGAAACTGTAACATGTTTGGACACGCACGCAATCCCACGGCACACACACACACGAGCGTACGCACGGCACGTACACACCAGCACCACACACCACACACACACGACACACACAAGAGTAGGCACACACATATTGATATATATACATGTAATATGAAAATGAAATAAATTAAATAAATAAAACTATTTACTAAATAAATATATATATACTATGACTATACTATATATACTATTATATTATATATATTATAGGCACTAATATATTTAATGTTCATTCGATACGTTATTACATACATACGTGAGTAAAAGTTAACGTGGATGCGCGCTTTGCTGGCGCGTGATCATAACAGCTGTAATATTAGTCCTCCACCCTCCCCTCCCTCCCTCCCCCCTTCCACCCTCCCCCCTCCCCTCCCTTCCCCTCCCTCCCTTCCCCTCCCCCCTCCCCCCACAGCGGAAGGAGCGCAGCGCGGATCCCGTGAGAACATAATTATCGGCTAGATATGTCTGGATAACTAATCGGCAGGCAGCTGATCGTTTCAAAGCTCAAATTTGCCGTAATTATCTGTATATTTACACAAGGGATCCGGCGAAAAATCGTCGGCCCAATAATACGGAGGCTTATGCGACAAAAACTCCGACTATTCCGCACAAAAACGCACCGCCATTGTCGCACATTGACTCATTATCCCGGCGCGATTTCAACTTCGGAATTTTCGTTCATTATTAACCAATAGGCGCGCCCTTTGTGCGTAACTGCAAATACGGACCAATCTCGTGGAACACGGCCATTATCTGCGGATTTCCTGAGGGTTTCCAACAATTAAAATCGAGCAGAAATGAACTGCACGTCGCGCACAAAGCGTTAAAGCCCCTAGCGACTAGCAGATGCACGTTTACCCTCGATGAGCTGCACATCCCCCAATCGTTGCTACCCTGCGCACCAGGCGGCGCTGCAGCCGCACAACTACCTCGCGGACGCTCGCCGGCTCAGGGTAGAATCCAAGACGTGAGAGAGCCGCAATAGAACGTCATAACGTTGAGAAAACGAGGACGAGAGAGAGAGAGAGAGGGAAGGGGGGGGAGAGAGGAAGAGAGAGAGAGAGAGAGAGAGAGAGAGAGAGAGAAGAGAGAGAGAGAGTAGTAAGAAAGACGAAGGACGGTAGTAGAGAGTAG
>NW_014580604.1:2980-3442 GCF_000485595.1 Priapulus caudatus
TCTATATATATATATATAGGGGCGTCAGGGCGGGAGGCTCAGGGCGGGGGGTAGAGAGGCTGAACTCTACGCTCTGATTCGATAAATCGCCATGTAGCAGCGTAGCAGCCATAATACCTACTGCTGCTCCTCCCCCTGTTACTGCTGCTGTTACTGTTACTGTTGCCGCTACTGCTGCTGTTACTGCTGCTGCTACTGCTATATTTGCTGCTACTCCTCGTTGTTGCTGCTGCTGTTGTTGTTGCTGCTGCTGCTGGTAGTGGTGTTGCTGCTGCTGTTGTTGTTGCTGCTGCTGCTGCTGGTGGTGGTGGTGGTGGCGGTGGTGGTGGTGGTGGTGGTGGTGGTGGTAGTGGTGGTGGTTGTGGTGCTACTGCTGCTACTGCTGTTGCTGCTGCTGCTGGTAGTGGTGGTGGTGGTGGCGGTGGTGGTGGTGGTGGTGGTGGTGGTGGTAGTGGTGGTGGT
>NW_014580604.1:4814-9148 GCF_000485595.1 Priapulus caudatus
GCGTGTAGGTGCGTGTACGTGCGTGTATGCGTGTACGTGCGTGTATGCGTGTACGTCCGTGTATGCGTGTACGTGCGTGTATGCGTGTGCGTGCGTGTGTATGCGTGTACGTGCGTGTATGCGTGTACGTGCGTGTATGCATGTACATTATGCGTGTATGTGTTGTTGCAGGGCTAAGATGCAGCATTACGGCGCTGGCTACGGTCTGGGGGCGCTTGGCATGATGTACGGTCTACACCAGCAGCAGCACCTAGCTCAGAATCCATACCTAAGTCCTGACTACCGCAGCTCTCTACACGCCATCAGCCTAGCTGAGAGACTCGCAGGTAAAACACATGATGTGTGTGTATGTGTGTGTGTGTGTGTGTGTGTGTGTGTGTGTGTGTGTGTGTGTGTGTGTGTGTGTCGTGGTGGGTGACGTGGCGGCGTGTATGGCTTAAGTGTGGCTTAGGATAGCATACTAAACGCATACTCTATGCGAAGCCATGGGATATAGTTATTGTTAAATGGGATAATAGTTTGACTTGTAACAGGCATATTAGTTATTGTTAACATGGGATTATAGTTATTGTTAACTGGGATATAGTTATTGTTACCATGGATATAGTTATTGCTTACATAGGGAATATAGTTATTTGTTAACATGGGATCCATAGTTATTGTTAAATGGATATAAGTTATTGTTAACATGGATATAGTTATTGGTAACATGGGATATAGTTATTGTTAAACGATGGGATATAGTTATTGTTACATGGGATATAGTTATTTGTTACCATTGGGATATAGTTATTGGTCTTAATCTGGGAGTATAGTTATTGGTTACATGGAGTATAGTTATTGTACATGGGATATAGTTCTTGTTATGATGGGATATAGTTATTTGTTAACATGGGATATGCTTGTTGTTAACATGGTATATAAGTTATTGTTAAAGGGATTAAATAGTTATTGTTAACATGATAGTAGTTATTGTTCACATGGGATATAGTTATGTTAACATGGGAGTATAGTTATTGTAACATGGGTAATAGTTATTGTTGAACATGGGCATATAGTTATTGTTAACATGGGATATAGTTATTGTTAACTGGATAATTAGTTATTGTTAACTATGGGATATAGTTATTGTTAAATGGGATATAGTTATGTATACATATGGATTAAGTTATTGTTCAACAATGGGATATAGTTATTGTTAACCATGGTATATTATTGTTACATGGGCATATCGTTATTGTTAACATGGGATTAGTTATTTGTTCAGCATGGGAATAGTTATTGTAGACATGGAATATAGTCTCTCTGTTTAACCCGATCGAGTAATAGTTATTGTTAACATGGATATACGTTAATTGTTAATCGATGGATATTAGTTATTGTTAACATGGATTATAGTTATTGTTAACATGGGATATAGTTATGTTAAGCATGGGTATATAGTTATTGTTAACATGGATCATAGTCTTTTTAACATGGAGTATAGTTATTGTTAACAGTGGAGTATAGTTATTGTTACCATGGGATATAAGTTATTGTTAAACATGGGAACATAGTTATTGTACATGGGATATATGTTATTGTTCACATGGGATACGATAGTTCTTGTTAACATGGCAGTATAAGTTATTGTAACATGGAGTAAGTATTGTTAACATGGAGTGAAGTTTTGTTAACATGGGAATCATAGTTATTGTTAACATGGCGATATAGTTACTTGTTAACATGGGTATAGTTATTGTTATACATGGGATATAGTTTATTGTTAACATGGGATAGTATTTATTGTTAAGCATAGGGGATATAGTTATTGTTTAACATGGGATATAGTTATTGTTAACATGGGATATAGTTATTCGTAATATGGGTATATAGTTATTGTTTTTAATGGGCATAGTAGTTATTGTTA
The DNA here is from genome assembly GCF_000485595.1 of Priapulus caudatus. Classification (NCBI taxonomy): domain Eukaryota; kingdom Metazoa; phylum Priapulida; class Priapulimorpha; order Priapulimorphida; family Priapulidae; genus Priapulus; species Priapulus caudatus. Next base: position 6,724 of record NW_014580604.1, read on the forward strand.
ACATGGGATATAGTTATTGTTAACATGGGATATAGTTATTGTTAAGCATGGGATTATAGTTATTGTTACATGGGATATAGTTATTGTCAACATGGGCTCCAGTTATTGTTAACATAGAATATAGTTATTGTTATACATGGGATATAGTTGTTGTTAACATGGATAATAGTTATTGTTAACAGGGATATAGTTATTGTTAAGCATTGGGATGATAGTTATTGTAACACGTGGGATATAGTTTTTTTTAAGCATGGAGTACGTAGTTAGTTGTTAACATGGGATATAGTTATTGGTTAATTGGATATAGTATTGTTAATCATGGGATATAGTTATTGTGTAACATAGGAGTATAGTGTTCTTGATTTAATATGGGATATAGTTATTGTTTAACATGGATATAGTTTTATTGTTAACATAGGATATAGTTATTGTTAACATGCGGGATATAGTTTTATTGTTTAACAATGGGATACTAGTTTTGTTGTTAATGGATACTAGTTGATTGTTAACGATGGGAATATAGTTATTTGTTAACATGGGATATAGTTTATTTGTTACCATGGGATATAGTTGTTGTTAAGCATGGAGTATAGTTGTTGTTAACAATGGGATATAGTTATTGTTAACATAGATATAGTTATTGTTAATATGGGATATAGTTATTGTTAAGCATGGGATATAGTTATTGTTAACTAATGGATCTACGTTATTGGTTAACGATGGGATATAGTTACTTGTTTAAGCATGGGACTATAGTTATTGTTAACATGGGATATAGTTATTGTTAACATGGGATAATAGTCTGTTGTTTTAACGATGGATACTAGTTTATTGTTTAACATGGTGCTAGCAGTTTATTTGTTACATAGGATGATAGTTATTGTTAAGCATGGATAATAGTTATTGTTAATCTGGATATAGTTATTTGTATACATGGATATAATGTATTGTTACATGGGATTAGTTATTGATACACATCGATATAGTTTATTGGTTAACATGGGATAAGTAGTTGTTGTTACAGCATGGATATAGTTATTGTAACATGGGCTACAGTTATTGTTAACATAGGATATAGAGTCTATTGTTACAATGGGATATAGTGTATTGTTAAGATGGGATATGTTGTTGTTAACATGGGATATAGTCATTGTTAACCTGGGTAGACGTTCTGTGTTAACATATGGATAAATAGTTATTGTTAAGCATGGGATATAGTTATTGTTAACGGCTGGGATATAGTTTATTGTTAACATTGGGATATAGTTTAATTGTTAACATGGGGATATAGTTTATTGTTAACATGGGATATAGTTATTGTTAACATGGGATATTTTTGCGACAGTCTGTCTGTCTGTCCGACTGACAGCTACAACCCTTTGATGTTTCGCCACCCTCGAATAATTGTAATTATAAAGGAATTTTTCGGTAACGCATATGCATTTAAGTATATATAAATGCGTATTCGTTACAGAAAATTCTTTATACAATTCAATATTCATAGGTGTGTATATTTATATATATATATATATATATATATATATATATATTATATGTATATATATATATATCACAGTAGTGTGTTATATGAAATTCTCTATGACGGTTTACGTGCCGCGTAAAGATTGGAACAGAATCCACGGCAGAAATAAACCTAATAAAGCTAATACAGCGTATAGATTTTCAAACATAAAACCCTAAGCGAAAACGGAGGCGGAACGTGAAAAAAATAACCGCCCCGCTTAAAATCCCTAATAAAACGTGTGCACAGAAACGCACAAGAAAACATGCAATAACGCGTATAAAAATACTCCGTAGAAAAACACCAATAAAGCGTTCGCTCTTAACCAGCAAAAATCTGACGAAAAAAGACTAATATCAGTCGAAAGAAAAAACAATCTAATACTTTAGTTCTCTCGTGCTCCGATAGAGGCACGGTATGGCGTCCACCGGAAGCAGCGTCGCAGCAGGACGGCGTTCACCAATCAGCAGCTAGCAGCGCTGGAGAAGACTTTTCAGAAGACGCACTACCCGGATGTGGTGATGAGAGAGAGGCTGGCGATGTGTACGAACCTACCGGAGGCCAGGATACAGGTGGAGATATATTATAAGAACGTTCTCCTCTCTCTCAGCGGCGCGCTTGCTCTCTCTCTTCGTCTCTCGTCTCTCTCTCCCTGCTCTCTGCTCCTCACGCGGGCGCGTTCTCCTCTCTCTCGTCATCCATCTCTCTCTCTCAATCTCTCTTCTCTCTCTCTTCCTCGTCTCTCTCTCTCTCGTCTCTCCTCCGGTCTCTCTGACGTGCTCTCCTCTTCTGTCTCGCTCTTTCTTCTCTCTCTCCGTCTCGTCTTCTTCTCTCCTCTTCTCACTCCTCTCTCTCGTCTCTCTCTGTTAACCGTCTCTCCGTCTCTATCTCTCTCTTCTCCTC
>NW_014580604.1:10558-12514 GCF_000485595.1 Priapulus caudatus
CTTACCTGTGTGTGTATCTACCTGTCTACCTTACCTGTGTGTACATCTACCTGTCTACCTTACCTGTGTGTGCATCTACCTGTCTACCTTACCTGTGTGTTACATCTACCTGTCTACCTTACCTGTGTGTACATCTACCTGTCTACCTTACCTGTGTGTACATCTACCTGTCTACCTTACCTGTGTGTACATCTACCTGTCTACCTTACCTGTGTGTACATCTACCTGTCTACCTTACCTGTGTGTGCATCTACCTGTCTACCTTACCTGTGTGTGTATCTACCTGTCTACCTTACCTANCTCCTCTCTCTCTCGCGCTCTCTCCCCTCCCTCTCCCTCTTTCTTTCGCGCTCTCTCCCCCTCTCTCCCCCCTCTCTCTCTCTGTCGCGCTCTCTCTTAGCCCACTGCATGCGCCCTTTCCCGCGCCAAGTGTCAGAGTCCCCGTAAATAGTCATGACTATCATAAGTCTAAAATGCCGCAACCTTTACACGACCTTCAATCTAAAAGTGACGCCATTTCACACTCTTTATCGCCTAACTATTTATAACGTTTCTGACAACGGGTGCCGGCTCATGCGTGACCCTACAACCCCCTTCCTTGTCTCCCCGCTCCGCCTTTGATGTCAATCATTATTCTAACCTTCTGCCTATTCTAACCCTCTGCACGTTGGAGTACTCTGTTCACGTGTATTGTAGTAGAATGGGATTATTCAAGCAGCGACACCAACTCGCGTCTGCCGCGCCCCCTCACGGCCTTCCCCTGCACCGCTCCGCCGCTTCTTATTTGCTCTTCATTTCCATCCTCTCCCGCCCGAGTCCTCTGAGCGGCAGCGCCCAGCCTCCCCCGCGGCGTGGCAGGGCGGCGGGCGGCGGCGGCATCAGAGGGTGCGTTTACTCGGGGGTGGGGGTGGGGTGATGCTTGTTAACGTGTGACGATGTTTGTAAGGGGGGTAGGGGTGGAGGTGGGGGTGGGGGTGGCTATTGTGTCCGCGTCACGTCAATGGTGGTGTCCGGTCCGCTATCTCTCTCTCTCGCTTTCTCTCTCTCTCTCTCTCGAACCATCATCTCTCTCTTCTCAGTCGTCTCTCTCTATCTCTTTCTTCTCTCTCTTCTTTTCTCTGGCTCTCTCTCTCTCGTCTCGTGCTGCGTCTCTTCTCTCCTTTCCTCTCTCTTCTCTCCTTCTTCTCCGCTCTCTATCTCTCTCCTCTCTCATCCTCTCCCTCTGCTCCTTCCCTTTCTCTCTCACCCCTCTTGTCTCTTTTCTCTCTTCTCTCTCTCTCTCTCACTCTCCTCCTCTCTTCGTCTCTTTCATCTCTCTCTCTCTCTCTTCCTCTCTCTCCGCCGCGCTCCTCCCTTCCGCTTGTGTCCCTACTCTTCCCCCTCCTCCTCCTCTCGTCCTCTGTCCCTCTCCTCTCTCTCTATCTCTCTGTCTCCCTCCTCTTTTCTTTTTTACCTCGGTTTCCCTCCCCCCGTCCTGCCCTCTGCCTCTTCTCTCTCTCTTTCTTTTTCTCTCTCTCTCTCTCTCTCTCTCTCTCTCTTCACGTGAAGTGCTTACATCCCACCAAACACGGTGTAGAGCATGTTTACCGTGGCGATCCCGCGTGCGTGCGTGTAGGGTTGCGCGTGCGTGCGTGCGTGCAGACGTCCACGTAGATGCGTGCGAGCGTGAGCGCGAGGCGTGTGCGTGCGTGCGTGCGTGCGTGTAGGGATGCGCGTGCGTGCGTGCGTGCGTGTAGGCGTGTGCGAGCGTGCTCCTACCTCTTACCTACCACTTCCTCCTCCTCCGCCCCGACCTTCCCCTATGCTCAGTCAGCATCATGCTCCTCCTGTTGCTCTTATTCTTTCTTTTCCTCTCCCCACAGCTCCACTTTTCTCGGTTCTGTTTCTTTCAGGGCGGGGTCAGACCACGGGCGCCTGTGCGGGCCCCTACCTGTTCGTTTCTCTTCCTGTGTACCT
>NW_014580604.1:13726-14247 GCF_000485595.1 Priapulus caudatus
TATCTACCTGTCTACCTTACCTGTGTGTGTGTATCTACCTGTCTACCTTACCTGTGTGTGTGCATCTACCTGTGTACCTTACCTGTGTGTGCATCTACCTGTCTACCTTACCTGTGTGTACATCTACCTGTCTACCTTACCTGTGTGTGTGCACCTACCTGTCTACCTTACCTGTGTGTACATCTACCTGTCGACCTTACCTGTGTGTGTGTATCTACCTGTGTACCTTACCTGTGTGTACATCTACCTGTCGACCTTACCTGTGTGTGTGCATCTACCTGTCTACCTTACCTGTGTGTACATCTACCTGTCTACCTTACCTGTGTGTACATCTACCTGTCGACGTCACCTGCGGACCCTATTTGCGGCCGCTGAGGACTTAAAGCATCTTTCGTCTGCGACACAAAGCACAGCACTCGACTATCGGATCCTAATCCCAGCTGTAACACTCGACAACGAACGCGCGTGCAGCAATGCGAACAATAGCCGCAGGCATGAAGGCGAGAGACGGGAGAGGGGGA
>NW_014580604.1:15655-15883 GCF_000485595.1 Priapulus caudatus
CAACGGGCGCCTGTGCGGGCCCCTACCTGTGCGTTTCTCTACCTGTCTACCTTACCTGTGTGTGCATCTACCTGTCTACCTTACCTGTGTGTACATCTACCTGTCTACCTTACATGTGAACCTTAGCTGTGTGTGTATCTACCTGTCGACGTCACCTGCGGACCCTATTTGCGGCCGCTGAGGACTTGAAGCATCTTTCGTCTGCGACACAAAGCACAGCACTCGACT
>NW_014580605.1:0-4789 GCF_000485595.1 Priapulus caudatus
GTGCACCCGTGCGTTCTCTGCGTGTGTAAAGTTATATATGTGTGCGCTGTGCGTTGCGTGCCGTGCATGCGTAGCGTGTGTGGGTGGTGCTGTGCGTGGTGTGCGGCGTGCGTGAAGTATCCATGTGCTGTAGTCTATTGTGTGCGCGTGTATGCGTAGCGTGGCAGCGCGTGCGGTGCGTTATCCACTGTGTAGTTCTTGTAGGCGAAGTATACGCTATACTGCCGTGTATTGGGCAGCGGTGAGCTCGTGCTGGTGCTCTGCTTAAGGTGTGCTTTGACGGCTGCGCTCGCGCACGATTTAATTTCGCAGAGATGCGGCAAATTGGTTCGTAATTCGTAAGCCCGTCGATCGGCGCCCGGTCCGGCTCTGCATGTCGCATTACGGTACACCGAATGGACATGCACTCGCTCTTTAGAATCGTCGCTGTGTGGTCGTCAACACTCTCCGGCGGGTCTGCCCGGACCTAGTCTGTCGCGCTGTTATGTCACGGTAACGTAAGACTACCGCGCTCCCTAGGTCGACGCGCAAGCGCTATGATTACGAGAAACGAACAGTCGATATAAGAGAAGGAGAAGCGGTGTCTGTGGTTCCGGTTGCGAACGGAGTTAGGCATTGGTGGGTCGCCAGATAAGGACGAGGTGCGAGAGCCGCGCGGAGAGGGGGGAAGAGAGAGAAAACGCTGACGGGAAATGGAAGAAGACGACGATGAGAGGAGGGCACGAGAGGAGAGGAGAGACGAGAGAGAGACGGAGACCTCATATTGAGACCGACGAGAGACGACGAGGAGGAGGAACGTGAGTGTTGTAGAGCGAGGAGAAGCGATAGTAATGATGGGGCGCTCGGGGGGGGTAAATTAAAAGAACGGAGATTCCTAAATAAGGAATAATCGCGATGGAAAAGAAGAGAATACGCAGCGAATACGCAACGCGCGCGTACGTGCGTGTAGTGTTGCGTAAAACGGTAATTCGCAAACTGATTTCAATTTTAGTAAAAACCCATGACGACGCCGACGACGCCGACACCGCCGACGTGTTGTGTCGTTTAAAAATTCAGCGATCCACTCGGCAGCGGAAGAGAAAAAAGCGCGCGTGGCAGCAACGCCATCTCGCGGGTGCACACGGTCGCGCCGAGCGACGCGCGTTTCCCTGGTTACGGTCGTGTGGCAGGCGGGCGGGCGGGCTGGCGGGCGGGAAGGCATGCAGGCAGGCAGGCGGGCGGGCGGGCGGGCATGCAGGCAGGGCAGGCGGGCGGGCGGGCGGGCAGTGCAGGCGGGCGGGCAGGNATGGTGTAACACGCCATGGTGTAACACGCTGTGGTGTAACACGGCATGGTGTAACACGCCATGGTGTATCACGCTGTGGTGTAACATGCCATTGTGTATCACGCCATGGTGTAACACGCTATGGTGTATCACGCCATGATGCATCACGCCATGGTGTATCATGCTGTGGTGTATCACGCCATGGTGTATCACGCCATGGTGTAACACGCTGTGGTGTATCACGCCATGGTGTAACACGCTGTGGTGTAACATGCCATGGTGTATCACGCCGTGGTGTATCACGCTGTGGTGTAACATGCCATGGTGTATCACGCCATGGTGTAACAAGCCATGATGTAAGACGCTTTGGTGTATTACGCCATGGCATATCATGCCACGGTGTAACGCTTCTGCCGCCTGCGTTCTCTCAGCACTGTTAATTACAAGCGCATGACGTCACAGCCGCGGAGTGACGTAATTCGGCCATAAAGTAAATTACAACGTTTGCCTGTAAACCATGAGCATCGTCGTCATCATCGTCATCATCGTCGTCATCATCGTCATCATTGTCGTCATCATCGTCGTCATTATTGTCGTCATCATCGTCATCATCATCGTCGTCATCATCGTCATCATCATCGTCGTCATCATCGTCTTCATCATCGTCTTCATCGTCGTCATCATCGTCGTCGTCATCATCGTCGTCATCATTGTCGTCATCATCGTCGTCATCATCGTCGTCATCATCGTCGTCATCATCGTCATCATCGTCGTCATCATCATCGTCGTCATCATCGTCGTCATCATCGTCGTCACCATCGTCATCATCGTCGTCATCATTGTCGTCATCATTGTCATGACGACGATGGTGACGACAATGATGACGACGATGATGATGACAATGATGACGACAATGATGACGACGATGATGACGATGGTGACGACGATGATGACGACGATGATGACGACGATGATGACGACGATGCCGTTCCCTCAATTATGAGTGGCTGTTTCTTCAGCTATAAATGATTGTTCGCTCATGTAAACATAACTGCCCACTGACCATCCCTACAGCCATGGTTGGATGACACTGACCAGTGACCATCCCTACAGCCATGGTTGGATGACACTGACCAGTGACTATCACCACAGCTATGGTTGGATGACTGACGAGTTACCACCCCTACAGCCATGGTTTGATGACACTGACCAGTGACCACCCCTAGCTATGCTTGGATGACACCGACCGGTGACTCGGCTCCGTACCGTGTCCCCCAGCAGAGGTGGTTCATATGAATTCAGCCACACGCGCGCTCGCAAGCAACAGCAGACTGTACGCGATGCTTGCACATTTCTACGTGGCCACGGTAACTGGAACCTGCATACTATACAGCGCGATGATGACGACGATGATGACGACGATGATGACGACGATGATGACGACGATGATGACGACGATGATGACGACGATGATGACGACGATGATGAATAAGAATGACTGTTCCTTCATCTATGACTGACCATTCCTTCAGATAAGAATGACTGTTCCTTCATCTATGACTGACCGTTCCTTCAGACAAGAATGACTGTTCCTTCATCTATGACTGACCGTTCCTTCAGACAAGAATGACTGTTCCTTCATCTATGACTGACCGTTCCTTTAGACAAGTATAACTGTTTCTTCATCTATGACTGACCGTTTCGTCAGATATAAATGACTGTTCCTTCATCTATGACTGACCGTTCGTTCAGCTATGGATGATTCCTTCAGACAAGAATGACTGTTCCTTCATCTATGACTGACCGTTCCTTCAGCGGTCAGTCATAGATGAAGAAACAGTCATTCTTATCTGAAGGAACGGTCAGTTATAGATGAGGGAACGGTCAGTTATAGCCAAGCATCCAATCAATCGTGGCCTGCACCGGATGAGCCAGTCTCTGGGATTCTCTCTCTATGAAGCGAGAGGGAGACATGTCGTGTGTTTCGGAGCACGTCATGCGTGGATTGCCAGGTACATATCGGGCCGTTGGAAGCTGCACGGGTGGGAGGGGGCGCGGGAAAGAGGGGGGGCGCGGGAGAGAGGGGGGCGCGGGAAAGAGAGGGGTGCGGGAGAAAGGGCGGGAAAGAGCAGAGGTGCGGGAGAGAGGGGGCGCGGGCAGGGGGAGAGGGGGAATTGCGAGGAGAGGGGCGCGCGGGCAGAGAGGGGGATGCGGGAGAGAGGGGCGCGGGGAGGGGGGGGCGGAGAAGGGGGCGTGGCGGGAGAGAGGGGGCGGAGAGAGGGGCGGGAGAGAAGGGGGCGCGGAGAGAGGAGCGCGGGAAGAGAGGGGTGCGGAGAGAGAGGAGCGCGCGGGAAAGAGAGGGGTGGCTGCAGCTGGGGCGCTTGCATGTTGATCAGTCAGCGGAGAGAGACATGGCGCGGGGCTTTGTGTAGAAAGAAGAAATAAGTTACTTGCATCTCGCAGGAAATTTACTCGCTGAAGCCTGCAGACATGCATGCACGGGTGCGTGCTACTTCGTGGGTGCAGCAGGGAGGGCCGACGTGGGGGGCCGCTCTATCTCTGCCTTCCCTCCACCCTAGAGCAAGCCACGTCGCGTGCGATGCGCAGGGAATCCATCCACCACGCTGTGTAGTTAACACGCCGCTGTAGCGTGACCAGCCAGCGCTCCCGTCTCTCTGCTGCTTGAGGTTCCGCGTGACGGCGTCTGGTTCCCCCTCCTCTTCCTCCTCCTCCTCCTCCTCCTCCTCCTCTCATTCTCCTCCTCCTCTTCCTGGTCCTCCCCATCCTCCTCCTCCGCCTCCTCCTCCTCCTCCTCCTCCTCCTTCTCCTTCATCTCCTCCTCCTCCTCCTCCTCCTCCTTCATCTCCTCCTCCTCCTCCTCCTCCTCCTTCCCTCCTCTCGCTAAGCACCCGACCGCTTGCGGAAATTCTTCTGCCGTTTTTCAAGCAAACAGGATAATTGGAACGGCCCATTCTGCGTGCGGGCCAATATGCCTCTTGGTGCTCCGTCTGGAAGCATGCGTCACCATGACGACCTCGTTGCCATGGCGACCATCCTCCAACACTGGGTCAGCGTGCGTAGTAGAGGCTTTGCCGGTCGCGCGTACGCTGAGTGGAGTGTCTAAGCAAACTGAGCGCTGAGTGCGCGCAACCGTCGTCGCAGTGTGGTTTCGTCACATTGGCGCCCTCCTTCGTCGGTGCTGTTTGTCGCACGGTGCATGGCCCCCATATATATATACGTTATTACGTGATTAGTGAGTGTGCGCTGCCTGCTGCTGCGGCGACCGCGTATATATATATGTACTACGGGAATTGTCCGTGCGTGAGAATATAGCACGCGTATGAACACGCACGCATGCATACACACGCACGCACGCATGCATATATATATACGCACAAGCACACGCACACGCACACGCACACATACACACACGCGCACGCACGCACGCACGCACACGCACGCACGCACGCACGCATGCGCACACGCACACGCACCCGCACACACACACACACACACACACACACA
>NW_014580605.1:5963-7304 GCF_000485595.1 Priapulus caudatus
TGTGTGTGTGCGTGCGTGCGTGCGTGTGTGTGTGTGTGCGTGCGTGCGTGCGTGTGTGTGTACGCAAGGCTAGAATAAATCTATACGAAAAACTATACAAGACAGACACAAAAACCGGCGTACATTCTCCGTCATCGGAGGGCGTTTAGTACCATGGGTTTTTTCCTATCGTTAAATCTACAATCCTTCTTAGTCTGGCCCGAAAAATAAAAAAGAACATTAGACATGAACAGTAAAATAAAACGTTGTTTTGACCTACGCATATTTGTAGTTCGGCGGCTTCTGGGGAGTTTGGAAAACACAGATGTGCTGCGTTCTAGTTAGCCTCTTACTATTTTGTAAGTTGTTGAGTAGTAAGTTTGTTAAGTAGTTGAGGGAGTTTATAATACACTGAGTAGCATTATCGACCTCGTTTTTAACGCAGTTACCGCGCAGCATTTCGCATGGTGAAGCTCAAATGATTAGACCAGGCAACCACAGGTGTATCTCGTACGACAGAGATCTAAAGTAAGGTGAAATGTGAACAAGACAAGCTCTCAACTGCACCTTAGGTGCTTTTTAGGTGTAGTTCATGACATGCGGAAAAATTAACTTATTTTTATCTTTTTTTCGGGGAGTAACGGGGGACTATATTGAACGTGACACGACGTCCTCTGTCACGTCTAAAAACGTCGCAATGTTTGATCATCTGTAGCGAGCAGGCGATGTTCAACGTGAAACACACGGGCTGTCATAAGAGTGCGGGTGACAGGACGGCATGACAGGGAAACAATAGACGCGGGCGGTGCGCCGTGCCGCCGCGCCGTGCCGCCGCGCCGTGCCTCTATTGTTGTACACCATCGTAGCCCGCATGCGATGTAAACGAGATTCAACCTTCTCTCTCTCTCTTTTTCTTTGTGTGTGTCTCTCTCTCCCTCTCTCTCTCTCTCTCTCTGTCTCTCGATCGCTCGCTCTCTCTCCCTCTCTTTCTGTGTGTGCGTCTCTCGCGCACTCGCTCTCTCTCTCACTCTCTCTCTCTCTCTTCCTCTCTCTCGCTTTGTCGTACAGGTGGGTTTTTCTGGGGAGGGGGCTGCTGAGAGAGTTTTACGGGCAGGGACGCAGTACGTAGGTTTTTGTGTGGCTATTTTTCACGTTAGTCGTTGTGTGGATTGTCGGTCGGTCGGTCGGTCGGTCGGTCGAATGTCGTCCGCGAAAATGCGACGTCATGACGACGTCACGTAACGATGTTCACTGATGTAAGGGCCGTGCACCCCGACGCTTTCTCTCTCTCTCTCTCTCTCTTTCTCTCTCTCTCCCCTTCTCTCTCTTTCTCTCTCTCTCTCTCTCTCTCTCTCTCTCTCT
>NW_014580605.1:9989-11314 GCF_000485595.1 Priapulus caudatus
CCATGCCATCCCATGCCATCCCATGCCATCCCATGCCACCCCATCCCATGCCATGCCATCCCACCCCATCCCATCCCATCCATCCATCCATCCTTCCATCCATGAGTAGCTTTCAGTACTTTCAGCTTCAGTACTAATATTAATAAGCTTCAGCCTAGCCGCTCGGCTGGCATGGCTTCAGCCTAGCCAAGACTTCAGCCTGTATGCTTGTGTAGGTGAATAGATTGAGTTCTCACCTCTTCACTATGTTCACTGTGTTCACCTGTACTGTAGCACAAATAGTTCAGTTGTTGCTACCAAACAATAATCTTAAGACACTCGCACGTTGCCACCATCTATTGACGAATAGTAAAATATTAATTTGTTTTCAATTTTTAACTTTTTAACGTTTCTTATTTTTGTAATGAATGTAGTAAAATTTATTTTTTTAATTTTGAAGTGGCAGAAGTACTGGCTGAAGTTGCAGAAGTACATACTAAAGAGGTAGGAAAAAAGGAAAAAAGGAAAAAGGGGAAAATAAGTTCCCCAGCTGGACTCGAACCCGGAATCCCGGTATAGGAGACGGATGTTCTAGCGATTAGGCCACTGCACCGTTAAGGGTATACACAATGGTTTCACACGTAGGTGATGTTAATCTGTACGCACCGCCATCTATTGATGAATAGAATTTTAATGAATTTTTTACTTTTTAACTTTTTTAAATTTTTGTTTCAGCCAGAACCACCTTCCAGACGTGCTGATTCTGAAAATATCTTTGGTTTTCCTCTAGGCTGCGGAGTTCTCTAGTTATGCGAGTACAGACTAATTCGGATGAAAAACTCTATATATAATAGATATATATTTTGTACGTGATGTGCGGTGCAGCAGAAGTGACAGGGTTACGTACAGAATCACCCAGCTTGTTGCATGGCAGGGTGCATGTATGAAGGAAGGCGGTGCAGATGTGAAGGCACTGCTGTTTGTATGGCCAACGTGAAGGTACAACGTCAGAAGTCTAATGTAGAGTTGCATTTCCTGTTATCAATGACTAAATCCCATTACGTTTGAGTTAACAAAGAACGAAGACCGCGTTGCTATACGCGCCATGGTGTATCACGCCATGGTGTATCACGCCATGGTGTAACACGCCATGGTGTATCACGCTGTGGTGTATCACGCCATGGTGTATCACGCTGTGGTGTATCACGCCATGGTGTAACACGCCATGGTGTATCACGCCATGGTGTATCATGCCATGATCTAACATGCCATGGTGTATCACGCTGTGGTGTAACACGCCATGGTGTATCACGCTGTGGTGTATCACGCCATGGTGTATCACGCTG
>NW_014580605.1:14773-15499 GCF_000485595.1 Priapulus caudatus
AGAGAGAGAGAGAGAGAGAGAGAGAGAGAGAGAGAGAGAGCGAGGGAGAGAGAGAGAGAGAGAGACAGAGAGTGAAGGTGTTTGTGTAGTGAGTGAAGTCTGTAGTGTCTCTAGTGAAGACAGAGTTGTAGTAAGCACACATTAACACTTAATTCGAAAGCGCGGACACTGGCTTCTGCCTGGCTCTCCCTGAAGCCTTTCTCGTGCGTATGTTTGCAGCGAACTGACGGCAAACTCCGTCAGTTTACTGTTGTGTCCGGGTGCGGCTTTCGCAACGACGGCCCGCCTTCGCACTATCCTGCTAGAGGCTAGAATTATTCCTCGTTAAAATTTCTGCCCCTCAAATTAGGGTTTTACGGCGAAAGGGGCGCGGGTAAATTTAATTAGTTTTTACATTCACGTGAACGAGCGAGTTCTTCGGTCTTCGGGGAGATTCTGCGAAAATTAAAAAGATGTCGGGAGTTATAATGAGATGGCTCAAATCTAAGCCGGGGCCTCGCGGGCTGGCCGCGCGCTTCGTAGCGCACCTCCGGGAGTAAGAGTGGACCAGACTCGAGCTCCGCATGTATAGGGTGGGCAGTGAGGCGTGGTGGTTGCACGAGCGATCATGGTTGATGCTAGCGTTACACTTGTGTGTGTGTGTGTGTGTGTGTGTGTGTGTGTGTGTGTGTGCGTGCGTGCGTGCGTGCGTGCGTGCGTGCGTGCGTGTGTGCGTGTGTGCTAGGG
>NW_014580605.1:16658-17165 GCF_000485595.1 Priapulus caudatus
TGTGTGTGTGTGTGTGTGTGTGTGTGTGTGTGTGTGTGTGTGCGTGGTGTGTGCGTGCGTGCGTGCGTGTGTGCGTGCGTGCGTGTGTGCTAGGGTTCGTGACACGTGCGGCGTGAAGGAGACAGCGGGCGACTTCTGCTTCCTTCACCTTTCGCTTCAGCTTCTACCTTCTGCTTCTACCTTCTACCTTCAGCTTTAGCTGTGTAGCCAATGATAGCCGGACAACGATCCATCAACGCCATTGTGCGCGTCTATGGATTCAATGCACGTGCGTTTACGTTTCATAAATGGGTTTTTATTTTCGTATATATTCTCACGCGCGCCAACATTCTAGGCTATATATGTACAGATTTTTAACCACGTCCATATGCACGCACACACGCACTCACGCACACGCACACGGCCAAGGCGGATGTACGGTGGACCAGACTCGAGCTCCGCATGTATAGGGTGGGCAGTGAGGCGTGGTGGTTGCACGAGCGATCATGGTTGATGCTAGCGTTACAC
>NW_014580606.1:0-12209 GCF_000485595.1 Priapulus caudatus
ACACACACGGCTAGCGACACACGCGCGCGACAGCGCTACGCACAGCACGGCACGCACACACAGCTTCCTGCATTGTTATTAGAAACTTAGTTTCTCTTTCAGCCTTCCCTGTCGGGCTTTACACGCATGTTTGCACGCATACGTCATTCGATGGTTTCATACCAATATAGCTGGTCATCCTGACGCACCATCTCTCTTCAACCGGCTCCTCTCTCTTCTCTCATCTCTCGCTCTCTCCTCTCTCTCTCTTTCTCTCTCCCACGCGCACAGAAAACACGCACGACCACACGCCGCACTGAGCAACACACACACAAACACAACACCCGACACACACACAGACACAACACACACACACCACACACATACACACACACATACACACACGACCATCAACCACACGGCACACGCACAACACATACACATACATACATAATACATACAAATACATACATACATACATACATTACACATACATACATACATACAGTACATACATACGTATACATAACATACTGCATACATAGCATAGCAGTACATACATACATACATACATAACATATTCATACATACAATACACTACATACATACATACATACATACATACATACATACATACATACATACATACATACCATACATACATACATAACATACATACATACAATACATAGCATACCATACATACATATACATACATGTACATACTACATCACACATACTACATACATAACATAACCATACATAATACATACATACATCATCATACATACATACATACATAACATACAATACATCACTCACATACATACATACAAATAATACATACAATCAGTACATTCATACATACATACATACATAATCATACATACATACATACATACATACATACTACATACATACAATACTACATACATAAATATCATACATACATCATACATACATAACATACATTACATACCCATACATATCAGTACATACATAATATACATACCATACATCCATACATACATAGCATACATCACATACACTAATACATACCATAATACATACATACATACATCATACATACATACATACATTACCATACATACATACATTAGCATACTACATACATAACATACATAGCATACATACATACATACAGTACATACATATCATACATACCATACATACACTCATACCTACATACATACATACCATAATAATACAATACAAATACCATACTACACACACACACACACACACACACACAACGCACGCGACGCGACACGCACGCACGCACGCACGCACGAGACGCACGCTCTACGGCCCACAGTTCCACCAAAAAAAGCACGCACGCACGCAAGCACACACACACACACACACACACACACACACACACACACACATCAGCAGAGGGGGGGAGATGGGTAAGTGAGAGAGAGCTGAGAGAACGTGGAGCGAGAGAGAGACAAATAAGGGGGAGGAGAATGGGTTGCCCCATGGTGACACAGCAATCTTGGTTATGAAACCCTGGAATAACGTGTAGCCTACGTTGCAAACTTGCGTGTAGGTCCAGGAATGCGAAAGAAGGAACTAAGTTCTAATTTAGCAATGTCAGAGACTGTGTGTGCGTGGGTGTGTGTGTGGGTGTGTGCGCGTACATGTGTGCGTGCGTGCGTACGTAAAGTGTGTGTGTGTGTGTTTTGTGTGGTGTGTGGTGTGTGTGTGTGTCTGTTTGTGTTTGTGGTGTGTGTGTGTGGTGTGTGTGTGTGTGTGTGTGGTTCGTGCGGCGTGTGCGTGTGCGTGTTAGCCTGTGCGCGTGTGCGCGGTGTGCGCACGCGTGTGTCTGTGTGAGGTGTGAAAGAGAGATGAGAAAGGTAGGTGGAAGGGAGAAGGTGGATGGAAGGGAGGGGTAGAGTAAGTATGAGTGAAGAGATGGAGGTGAGGGAAGAAGAAGCAAATATGGAGTTTTTCATGTTTTTACCTCCGCCAGGGGCATGGCGGGGGTTATGTTTTCGCCGGCGAGTTTTTGAGTGTTGGTTTGTGTGTTTGTGTGTTACCATGCATCCTTTCAGTTCGCTTCCACTGGTGCGCTGGCGTGTAGACTTACAAACACGGCAACCACAGACTAAGGACAACCACAGTCCTCCCCCAACGTGCAACGCTGCGCAACTTAATGCCGGATCAATTAATTATTAATTAATTAATAAAAAAATTCACATTGAGAGAATTCAGCTGCCTTGGCGGAGGTCTGTGCTCTCCGAGTGCTCTAGTTATATTATGTATTTACCAAATTCAAATCAAACACATATCTATTTAATAAAAGAGATATCTCTCTACGTTCAAGATGAAAATAATCATAACAAATTCGCCGCTAATTAGGTGACGACAAAAATTGTAAATTTATAGAAAAAATGCTGTTTTCACATGTCTCAGAAACAGCCAAGGGTTGGGACAAACGTTTAGCAAGTTGTTGATAATATGAACTAGTAAACGGTCCCTGGAATTTATTTAAATGTTTTATTTTATTAAATAGGTTGAAAGATGCACGAAAATCTGTAACAAATTATGATACAATAATATCGTAAATAAAGAGCCATATGATAATTTCTAAAATAAAGCATTAAAAAAATCTCAGGGAACGTTTACTAGTTCATACTATGCACAACTTATGGCTAAAAGTTTAGGTCCCAACCCTTTGCTGTTCCTGAGAAATGTGAAAAAACGATTTTTTTAAAATAAATTTACCATTTTTGCCGTCACGTAATTAGCGATGAATTTTTTATGATTATTTTTATCACGAGCATAGAAGACATATCTTTTATTAAATAGATTTGTGTTTGATTGAATTTAGTTAACACAGTTATGTTGTAATGCCCTTTACAGTGGTACCCGTCCGTAACCTTGACGGAAATACAAAGAACGGTCTGTGTGTGTGTGTGTGTGTGTGTGGTGTGTGTGTGATGCGTGTGTGTGTGTGTTGCGCGCAGGCGCGCGCGCGTGTGTGTGGTGTGTGTGTGTGTGTGTTGTGTGCTGTATGTGTGAGTGTGTGTGTGTGGTGTGTGTGTGTGTGTGCGCGCAGGTGTGTGTGTTGTGCGTGTGTGTGTGATGAATGTTTGTGTGTGTGTGTGTGTGTGTGTGTGTGTGTGTGGTGTGTTTGTGTGTGGTGTGTGTGTGTGTGTGTGTGTGTGTGTGTGTGTGTGTGTCCACTGTGTGTGTGTGTGTGTGTGTGTGGTGTGTGTGTGTTGTGTGTGTGTGTGGTGTGTGTTGTGTGTGTGTGGGTGTGTGTGGCGTGTGTTACGTGGCGCGTGCGCGTGTGTGCGTGCGTGGTGTGTGTGTGTGGCGTATACGTATGGTCTACCACTTATTAGCATTACTCGGGCTGACTTGTATTGAATATAAAACACTAAATCCTAGAAATTAGATTTCTTCTTTTTATTGAATGCTGTTTCAAAATTATTGTCAACTAAACATTCATAATAGAGCACGTGCCGGAGAGCAATGACCCTCCGACAAGGCAGCTCAATTTCTCTCACTGTGACAATTTTTATTAATTAATTAATTAAATAAATAATTAATTGGATCCGGATCATCACCAAATGTAATCATTCTAAGTTACCCCATTTCTGACCTATCCTGAGAAATTTAATTAATTAATTAATTGATCGCGGATCCACACAAAACGTAAATGCAAGTTCTCAGTTACCAGCCATTTTCTGACCTATATCCTGAAAAAATTGTTTAATTAATTTTTAATTGGATCCGGATCACGCACAACCATCTCATCGAATTCCTAAGTTAGGCGCTTTTCTGACGCTATCCTGAAAATTTAAATGACAGATCCGCCATGAACTTTTTCATAGTTAGGCTTGTACACGCACTAAACCCATGTCACAAACACCGCCGGTGAAAACAAATAATCTCCTGCCAACCCTTGCGGAGGCCCATTATATGAGATCATGTAGTAATAGTAATTAGTATTAGTATCTAACTATATAATACGTAGAAAGAGCCGAAGTGTCGTTTCCGTATCTCTCCGAAACCGTGCAGTATTCTCACGGCGAATCGAGCTGGGGCCCTTCTGGAACGTCCGCGAATACATTCGCGCTAACGTTTCAATACGCGATTTTCAATGGTAAAGGTGGCTTTTTAAGGCAATTTTCTAACAAAGTTATTGTCCCCGATAGAAACTTCGGGCAATTCATCGGAAATCCCGCACCCAAATTTTAAGATCGCCAGATCCGCAGCACCAAAAGCAGCCGCCGCGCTGCCGCACACAGCTCATAGATACTAACCCAAGATAGCATACTTGGCGTTAGTATCTATGCAGCAGCCTGTGAGGCGAACATTTAAGAGAAATCCAACGAGGAGACGCTGCATTTGTATGTATGTGTATTATTGGCAGGCCCGTAGCGCTTTGTATTGGGGGGGGTTCGTTTTTTCAATGTTGGCAAATCTTGCTCGGCAGGGCGTGTACAGGATTTGTACCGAAGGGGGGGTCTAACCGTAACCCGCAGTTGCGAGCACGCGAAGGGGGGGTCCTGGGGGGCGCCCTCCCCCCAGAAAATTTTTAAAATTACCCCCCTCATAAATGCGTTTTCTGGCGCGAGGCAAGGTGGGGTCCGGACTCCCCTGGACCCCCCCGCCCTGTACCACGCGCCGCTGCTCGGTGCGCGAAGCGACCAGGCGAGGGGCCAAGCGACCGAGCGGGGGAGGGTGCGGGAGGGGGGTGTTCACTGTTCACGCTCCCGCACGATGGAGATTTTGGCAATTATTACACTAAAATAGAGGACCTGAGGTGAAATGTCTTGGCAAATGTTCACAGAAATTTTTTTTTGGCTTGGGCCCGGGGGGGTATCGTTCGAACCTCCCCGAACGCCCCCCTGGCTACGGCGCTGTTATGTATATGGTAATTATATTGGTGTATTATATGTGTGTATGTTGTGTGTGTGTGGTGTGTGTGTGTGTGTGTGTGTGGTGTGTGTGTGTGGGTGTGTGTGTGGTGTGTGTGTGTGGCGCGGTGCGTACGTGCGTGCGTGTGTGCGTGTGCGTGTATGTGTGTGCTGCTGCCCGTGTGTGTGTAAGAATGTGGTATGAGTGTGCGTGGTGCGGCGTGTGATTTGGCGTGCGCATTGCCGTATATGTGTGTGTAATACGGGTGGTGCGTGCGTGCGCGGGCGTGTGCAAACATTTGACAAGGAGGTGTAACGCGTGCCCGCGCTTACCGGTGTAGCGCGAAATTTCTGACTGCGAAATATGCTGAGATAGCCGCCGCCCTCGCGCGCTCTATGCGTCAATGCGCACTTCGCGTGCGTTCCCAGACCCGAACTAATCACAAGCCAGAGCAGTCAGCAGGCTCGCTTTGTGTGGCAAAATTTCTGACCTGCGAAATATTATGATATAGGATGCCGTATCGGTCATTGCGACTTCGCATTATATGGCTCAAATATTTGCGATTGTCCACTTCAGCTAAGCGCGCAGCCTGGTGGAGAAGGGGTGTGTGTGTGTGTGTGTGTGTGTGTGTATGTGTGTGTGTGTGTGTTTGTGTGTGTTTGTGTATGTGTGTGTGTGTTCGTGAGCGTGTGCGTGTGCGTGTTCCTGTGCGCGTGTGCGCGCGTGTGCGCGTGTGCGCGCGTGTGCGCGTGTGCGCGTGTGCGCACGCGTATCTGTGTGAGCGTGTGAAAGGGAGTACGAGAAAGGTAGTGGAAGGGAGAAGGTGGATGGCGGGAGGGGGTAGAGTAAGAGAGAAAGAGATGGGGAGAAGGAAGGAGGAGCAAATAAGGAGTTTTTCATGTTTTTATATTATGTATATATATAGAAAGATAGAAAGAGCAACGGGGAAGAAAAAGAGAGAGAGAGAGAGAGAAAGCGAGAGAAAGAAAGAAGCCTGGTTGGAAGAGGAGATGGGTGCGTCAGGATGACGCAGCTATCTTGGTTATGAAGCCATCGAATGACGTGTGCGTGCAAACCAGCGTTAGGGATACGGTCAGGGTTACGAACATATGCCTCTGTAAAGGGAATTACATCATAACTGCTCACCAAATTCAATCAAACACATATATATTTAATAAAAAAGATATCTCTCTACGTTCACGATAAAAATAATCATAAACAAATTTGCCGCTAATTAGGGGACGACAAAAATAGTAAATTTATACAAAAAATGATGTTTTCACATTTCTCAGAAACAGCAAAGGGTTGGGACCTAAACGTTTAGCAAGTTGTCGATAGTATAAACTAGTAAACGGTCCCTGAAATTTTATTTAAATGTTTTATTTTAAACATTTTTCTGTAAACAAATTATGATACAATAATATCGTAACTAAAGAGCCATAACTTCTAAAATAAAGCGTTAAAAAATTTCCAGGGACCGTTTACTAGTTCATACTATGCACAACTTATGGCTAAAAGGTTAGGTCCCAACCCTTTGCTGTTCCTGAGAAATGTGAAAAGAAATTGTGTATAAATTTGTTTATAAATTTGTGTATAAATTTGTGTAAAAATTTGTGTATAAATTTACCATTTTTGCCGCCACGTAATTAGCGATGAATTTTCTATGATTATTTTTATCAAGAGCATAGAGAGACATCTCTTTTATTAAATAGATTTGTGTTTAATTGAATTTTGGTTAGCACAGTTATGTTGTAATGCCCTTTACAGTCGTACCTGACTGAGTACAAAGTTAAAAAAACGGAAAAGCGGCGAGGATAGTGATCCTGCAAGGCTGGATGTGTGTTGTTGATGGTGTGTGTGTGGTGTTGATGTGGTGTGAAAAGAGAGGCCCCACAAAGTAGTGGTATGTGTCGCGCGTGTGTGGTGAATGTTGTGTGTGTGTGTCGTGATGTGTGTGTGTTGTGTTGGTGTGTCTGTGTCTGATAGTAATGTTGTTGAGGTGTGTGTAGTGCTTTGCATTGTGAATGTACTGTGTGTTGTGTGTGTGTCTGTGTCTTGTGTGATTGTGTGCGCTTAACTTAGGACCATCTTTCAAATTTAAACGTGTTAAACAATTGCTGTGCGGTGTGACGTGGTGTGGCGTGTGGTTTGTATGTGTTTGCTGGTGTTTGCTGTGTTTTGCGGTCTGTTCGTTGTATTCGGTAAAGTTTAGGTCCTTTTGTGCTTTCTGAATGTGAAAAATTGTGCGTTGATAATTGAGTTTGTATGATTGTGTAATTTGTGTAAATTTTGTATATTTTCATTTCAGTAATTGCCGGATATTCTATTATGCATAAAGACATCTTAAATTGTGCTGTTTATTGAAGGTACGGTATGTCTTTTGTGGCGCGCGTGAGTGTGTGTGGGGGGGGTGTTGTGTGGGTGTGTGTGTGTGTGGGTGGTGGGTGTGTGTGTGGTGTGTGTGTTTGTGCGTGCGTGCGTATATGTGTGTTTGTGTGTGCGTGTATGTGTGCGTGTGTGTGTGTGTGTTTGCGTCTGTAGTGTGCGTGATGTGTGTGTTGCGCGCGTGAGTGTGTGGGGGGTTGTGTGTTTTGTGCGTGCGTGCGTATATGTGTGTTTGTGTGTGTTTGTGCCGGGTGTGTGTGGTGTGTGCGTGTGTGTGGTGTGTGTGTGTGTTGTGTGTGTGTGTGTGTGTGTTTGTGTGAAAGGGAGTATGAGAAGGTATCGCAGAGAGCAGAATAGTGAGAAGAAGAATAGAGTGAGAACGAGAGAGGTTGAGAGAGAGATAGAGGGAAGATACAGAGAGAGAGAGAGAGAGAGAGAGAGAGAGAGAGGCGGAAAAAGACAGAAGAGAAAGGGAGACGATGGGTGCATAAGCAGAGCCGTAGTGGCCGCCACGGCAGCACGGCATTGACGTGGCACTATTTTGAAAAGAAAATTCTGCAGGGAACCAAGGAGCAACATATTATGATATACCAAGGAGATGAAACCCCGAGGGGGGGGCACTCACCCCCCATTATGGTAGGTATATGCCACTGCAAAGTGAAAAATGGGGGGCTCTGGAATTAACTCAGACCCGAAAATGGGGGTCTCTGGAACTAATATTTGTTAAATGTGGTATGCTCTGGAACTGGCTATGTTCGAAATAGTGGGTCTCCGGAACTAGATTTCGTTGAAATCAATGCTATGACACTGCGACGTTTAAAAGAGGGGGTCTCCTCGGACTGTTGGGGAACAGTGAATTGCTTTAAATCTATGCAGTAACACTTGAACCAATCATTGTTGTATTATGTAGAGGAGAAAAAACAATGACCGGAGAGAGATGAACGCACGCACACGCACACGCACGCACACGCGCACACACACACAACACACACACACACACACAACACACACACACACACCACACACACACACACAGACAAAACACTCACACACGCACGTACGCACGCACGCACGTTGCATGCATGCCTTGACGGCCCGGCTTCAACGTATTCTGAAGTACGATGCACTGGAACGAAATATTAAAACTAGGGTCTACGGACGGCAAAAATGTAAGATCTGCATGTAACTAAACTTAATGCTCTGGAACAAGATATTCTTAAAATGCGATGAACTGGAACGGAGTTGTAGTCTTGGGTTAGGGTTGAAAATAGGGGTCTCTCTCCCGCGGCACATACTACCATGGCAATATATATGGAGTGCCCCCCCCCCCGACCCAGCACGACCCAGTTAAGGCTCAACAATGGCAATGGTCATGCATGTGCACCCGAGACATGTTAGACAAGGTAGATGAACAGAAATGCAATTTCAGAATTTGAAGTTGCCATCCAGGGAGAAACGATAAAATGAAATAATAAAAAAATATAATGACAAGTTATCTGAGGACTGGACTGTCTGGTATTACTATTAATACTGATCAATTAGCAGGTGTTATATCAGTGCTCTAAGATTTGAATGTGTATTAATATGACAATGTGCCATTCAAATTCAAACTTCAAACATACAGATGTACATAGTGAAAGTATAAATGCAGATTGAAAATAGGCTTATTTTTCATAATTATGTACTGATAGTATATACAATTTTGTAAATAATGTTTTATTAGTTATCATACTCATGATATATATTTTAGATACTTTAGTCAAAACATCAGCTTGAGCTACATTTTTTTTTAATTTACAAATTGACCTTTTAAAATGACAGAATTGGTTGCTTTCAACATAGCCTGAAAATGCAGGAAATGCCATTTCCAGGCTCTACATTTCAAAATTTTTCTGGGGGAGTACCCCCAGACCTCCCGCATCGGCTACATATTTCTGCAGTGGCACTTTTTGGGAGGCCACTACGGCTTTGAAGGGCGACACAGTTTTAATGCAATAATTGATCGAGCCCTGTGACGCATCACGTATTCATTTCGTATAGACCTCGTATAGATCTTTCACGATTATTCGACGCAATTCTTAGTGATTCTCCAGATTGAAGTTCAGCGACTCTTCTTCTAGGTTCCAGGGATGCGAAGTTATCCGCAACCAGCGTCATTGTTGCCGTCATCGCCATTGTAGTCGTCAGCAAAACCCGACTCTTGGCGTTATATAGAAAACTAGAGCACTCGGAGAGCGCAGACCTCCGCCAAGACAGCTCAATTCTCTCACTGTGAAAAATTTTAAGAATTATTTAATTAATTAAATAATTAAATAAATAATTAATTGGATCCGGATCATCACCAAAATGTAATGAATTCTAAGTTACCCCATTTCTAACTTATCATTAAAAAAAAAATTAATTGGATCCGGATTACCACCAAAATGTAATCAATTGTAAGTTACCCCATTTCTGACCTATCCTGAGAATTTTATTCATTAATAATTAATTAATTGATTTGGATCACCACCAAAATCTAATCAGTTCTAAGTTAGCCCATTTCTGGCCTATCCTGAAAATTTTATGACAATCCATCCATAACTTTTTCAGTTAGGCTGTACACAAACCCAGAAACCAACAAACACACGCCGGTGAAAACATAACCTCCTGCCAACTCCTTGGCGGAGGTAATAATATGATTTCAAGTCGAGATGCGGAAAATATAATTATATCAAGATTTATCCTCTATTCGGGGTCGTTATACAAGTCAAGTGCTTATTACGTAGCGTAAACAAAACTTGCGAGGACAACATAAATGAAAAAAATCAACGAAGATCAACTATGGAGAACCATCATGCACCTGCAATAAATGTCTATCGTCATCATATAATATGTGAAAACAAACAAAACGTAAAGCATTACACTGAGATATTGCAGTTCTTCGCTACTAATATCCTTTCTCGACTCGACTCGATCTACCGACTAAAGCATCGATATCTGAGCGTATCCCCTAGCTATTCTCCAATAATTGGGTCTTGTATATTAGTGTGCATATACCTATTTGAACAAAATTGCAACGAAATAATTCCAAAAACCTCAACGAAAAATGAAATAAAATCGCAATTCGAATGGAAACGAATCGTTCCGAACCTGTGGTTCTGTTCAGAGTTAGACCCTAAACTGATGTCTTTGGGCGAGTCTCGACCCATTTCTTAATGGCCGGTATCGCACCGATACGTTTCACGTGTTCTGTTATGGCGCAGTGATCCTTGAAGGCAGCGGCCAGATCTGGGTTCTCCATCATGGGTTGCAGAAGCACGAATATTGCGATGTCGGCAAGTGACAACTGCAGAAAAGAACGGTTCGCTAGAGTTAGTGAGTAACAGCCGTTACATACTGTAATGAAACTAAATACATTACGATATAAAGCGACGCCACAGGGTAGGCACGGTTCTTGACCACGTCGATTTCGAGGCTAAGATCCGTACGCAGGGACACGCCTCATGCACTTTTGGTCACTCGCCTCGTTATAGGCAGTTCGTTACTGGTACCGAAAAGTACGAAATTCCGGGTAGAACAAAAGACACCCTCCCCCTCTCGTTAAAAAGAGGACAGTAGCCATTTTCGGACCAAGGCATGGCCTTGGTTCGTAGACTCATTAACCTGGAAGGTTTTAACGCGTAGTACGGCGTAGTACTAGGTAGATCACGTGACACGGCCAGAATTGTATAAATAGCAAGCTTTTCTAACAGAGAAATCAGAGAGAGGGAGGAGAGAACCAACCGGAGCTCTCGGAGTCTCTCTCTCTGTCTCTCTCTCTCTGGTATGTAAGTATAAATAGGTTTTACCGCATTCGTGTTACAGTATACGTCAGATTACCTCAGGGTACCTCACAAGGGTACCCGCGCCATAGCAGAACCTGGACAGATCTACACTATACGACACGAGCCACACACACACACACACACACACACACACACACACACACACACACACACACACACACACACACACACACACACACACACACACACACAAGAGTACACATATGTACGAATCTTTCCAGCATTACAATACAGGTCAAGAGTAGATAATAGGAGATCTCCTATTATCTACTCTTGATACAGGTATACAGGCCTATGTTACTCTGCGGTGCGCGTGTATAGATAATACACATATGGCACATGGCAATAAAGCTTTATTGTTTTAAATATGATAACCTCTGGTAAGGCTTTGCGGAGCTCAGCCTTTGAGATAAAAACATTGATTACCATTAAAAACTAACGATGCGGGTTTGTATATACTACTTACTATACTATCTCAATTATTTAACTAGGTTAAAGGTGAAACCGGTATGCATTTAATTACCTTTTTGGCTTTGTTCGATGAGAAAACTGATTTTTGGAAAACTGCCATTGGTCGGAACAGGTCATCTCCAATTTCGGTCGTCTCATTGATGAGTGCCGCCTCCCAGTCGTTGCGACCCATGAAGCCTGCGGCATCGAGGCCACGTGTTAACACACATAATTCCATATCAATGTAAATGAATGTATGAATAAATATTAAGTATTTATTAATACAATAACACATTATTATTATTATTATTAATACAGCGACGACTATGACGGCGACAAATATTGTCCCGAACACGAAGCTAGAATGAACGAATGAACGAATGAACGAGTGAACGAATGAACGAATGAATGAATAAACGATTGGTTGGGTGGGTGGATGGATGGACGGACGGACGGACGAACGGACGGACGGACCTTCATGGACGTGCACCTCCATGAATAAACGAATGAACGAATAAACAAATGAACGAATGAATGAATAAACGATGGGTGGGTGGGTGGTTGGGTGGTTGCATGGGTGGATGGATGGATGGACGGACGGACGGACAGACGGACGGACAGACGGACGGACGGACGGACGGACAGACGGACGGACGGACGGACGGACGGACGGAC
>NW_014580606.1:12876-13937 GCF_000485595.1 Priapulus caudatus
CGTTCCCTCGAGAAACACTGCAACGTGATGCTGGCAAACGACAGACTGGTGCAGCAACTCCAAGAGGAGGATTTTGATCTAATCATCGTGGACGAGCTAAGCTTCTGCGATTACCTGCTCGTACATCTTCTGCAGAAACCGTTCGCCATCTTCGCACCGTCGGGCAGCATGTCGATTTTCACAGATTCGCCCATGATCACGTCGTACGTGCCGGCTGGTCTGACCGGACGCAGGACCGATAGCATGTCTTTTCTCGAAAGAGTGGAAAACACGTTTGAATACATACAAGAAAAGTTCATATTCTGGTATTGCGTCGAGAGAAGAGTGAACCAGATTGGACTAAGCACTGGAATCTTTCAGGTATTCGTCCCCTGCTATCCGTTTAAAGTTCATCTTTTAGTATACATTCCCAGAGTTCAGCCTACTAACCCGCTGTTAATTGCATTGCGGTGTCATTATTGTAATTGTACATGTGAAGGGGGTAGATGGGGAAAGAAGATGAAAGAATGGGAGGTAGATAAAGATGGGGAAATGGTTTAGGGGGGTGCGAAGTTAAAGGAGCATAAGTATATAAGGTATGGAGGAAAGAAAATGTAGAGAGGGTGGCGAGAATACGTAGAAGGTGTAGATGGAAGACGTAGTGGATGTAGAGAGGAGACGTGGAGGAGGTAGAAGAAAGACGTGGGGAAGGCAGAAGGAAGACGTGGAGGAGGTAGAAGGGAGGCGTAGAGGAGGTAGAAGGAAGACGTAAAGGAGGTAGAAGGAAGACGTAGAGGAGGTAGAAGGGAGACGTGGAGGAGGTAGAAGAGAGACGTGGAGGAGGTAGAAGGAAGACGTAGAAGAGGTAGAAGGGAGACGTAGAGGAGGTAGAAGGGAAACGTAGAGCAAGTAGAAGGGAGACGTGGAGGAGGTAGAAGGGAGACGTAGAGGAGGTTGAGGGAAGACGTGGAGGAGGTAAAGGGGAGACGTAGACGAGGTTGAGAGATGACGTGGAAGAGGTAGAAGGGAGATGTAGAGGAGGTTGAGGGAAGACGTAGAAGAGGTAGAAGGGAGACGTAGAG
>NW_014580606.1:15469-15861 GCF_000485595.1 Priapulus caudatus
CAGGAATCTCAACTTCTTCCAATACTGGCTCGTCGATGTGATAATTTTTGTTCTTTCGCTTATCATCGGAAGTTTTACGGTTATTCTGTATGTCGCGTATCGGGTGGCCCACGGTATGGGCGGTAACCGGTCTGCAGCGCCTGACACCCATTCTAAAACATCAAGCAAGCCACACAACAAAAAAGTGAAATCCCATTAAATATGAGATGAAAATATGATAGGCTTGAGATGTGCCGGCATATACATGAAGTTGTTTCTTCATATCTACTATATGAAGAAATATATATAGTACTATATATAGAAATCGACTATTTACTAATAAACGCGCGCACCCGCACAGTGAACCCGCGCACCCGCACAGTGAACGCTATATAGTATATATATATATATAT
>NW_014580606.1:18093-18415 GCF_000485595.1 Priapulus caudatus
AAACCGTTCGCCATCTTCGCACCGTCGGGCAGCATGTCGATTTTCACAGATTCGCCTATGATCACGTCGTACGTGCCGGCTGGTCTGACCGGACGCAGGACCGATAGCATGTCTTTTCTCGAAAGAGTGGAAAACACGTTTGAATACATACAAGAAAAGTTCATATTCTGGTATTGCGTCGAGAGAAGAGTAAACCAGATTGGACTAAGCACTGGAATCTTTCAGGTATTCGTCACCTGCTATCCGTTTAAAGTTCATCGTTTGGTATACATTCCCAGAGTTCAACCTACTAACCCGCTGTTAATTGCATTACGGTGTCACT
>NW_014580607.1:0-619 GCF_000485595.1 Priapulus caudatus
GTGTGTGTGTGTGTGTGTGTGTGTGTGTGTGTGTGTGTGCGCGCGCGCACGCGAGCCTGAGTAGTGAGTGGTCAAAATCTCGTATTTTAATTCGGTTGATTATTCAACGTCATAAAGTTATTATCATTTTAGTATAGTATCATGTATATTATAGTATATAGTATCATGTATATTATAGTATATAGTATCATGTATATTATAGTATATGGTATCATTAGTATTTATTATATATATATATATATATATATATGCTATATTTAATATGCTAGACGCACGTTAACATTTCCGTGCAGTGGTTGCATGTGCAGCTATTATATGTTTGTACGTCGTGTTGTTATTATTATTATTATTATTATTATTATTATTATTTGCTATAGTTAGTTACTATTGAAACATTTTAGCTTTGCTTTCCTCATCGAGGGGCGCCGCGGCAGCAGCGGCAGCAGTAGCGGCGGCAGCGGCAGCAGTAGCGGCGGCGGCGGCAGTGGCGGCGGCAGCGGCAGCAGCAGCGGCAGCGGTGGCAGCGGCAGCAGTAGCGGCGGCAGCGGCAGCAGTAGCGGCAGCGGTGGCAGCGGCAGCAGTAGCGGCGGCGGCAGCGGCAGTAGCGGCGGCGGCAGCG
>NW_014580607.1:4910-5496 GCF_000485595.1 Priapulus caudatus
CTCTCTCCTCGCTCTCTTGCTCTCTCTCTCTCTCGCCCTCTCTCTCTCCTTTTCTCCCTCGCTCTCTCTCTTTCACTCTATACCTCTGGCTCTCTCTGTGGGTTGGCAGGCAGCTAAATAGAGCTCTAACCGCCAACGCTTCAACCATGAGAATTCTGCTAGATTTTAACACGCTTCAACCATGAGAATTCTGCTAGAATTTAACACGGTTTAACCATGAGAATTCTGCTAGAATTTAACACGTTTCAACCATGAGAATTCTGCTAGAATTTAACGCGGTTTAACCATGAGAATTCTCGTAGATTTTAACACGCTTCAACCATGAGAATTCTGCTAGAATTTAACACGGTTTAACCATGAGAATTCTCGTAGATTTTAACACGCTTCAACCATGAGAATTCTGCTAGAATTTAACGCGGTTTAACCATGAGAATTATCGTAGATTTTAACACGCTTCAACCATGAGAATTCTGCTAGAATTTAACACGGTTTAACCATGAGAATTCTGGTAGATTTTAACATGCTTCAACCATGTGAATTCTGCTAGAATTTAACACGGTTTAACCATGAGAATTCTGCTAGAATT
>NW_014580607.1:7299-13737 GCF_000485595.1 Priapulus caudatus
GACACACACAACAACGCCAAGCGGCGGCTGCGCAACGCACGCACGCACGCACGCACTGGACGCGGGCGCGGCCTGCACGCACGGCACGCAACGGCACACACTGACACCAGGGTGCACGACACAAAGACCGGCCGGCCAGCACGCCGCGGCGCGCGAACGGTCCAGCATTAATCAGAACAGCTTGTTTAGATGGATCAAGTTAAATTGATTAAATACAGTGCCTTCTGGATTGGCTTTCTAATCATCGCCTCGGAGGGCGGTAACTGGCTGCTGTTATGCTGCTACTGCGCTGTGCTGCTGCTCTGCTGCTGGTCTACTGTGTATGCGTACTCGCTCGCTCACTCCTGCCTACTGGCTGTTACTGCTACTGACTACTGCTGCTGTTGACTACTACTGGCTGCTTGCCTGTGCTGGCTACTGCTGCTGCTGCTGGTTTAGCCTACTTGCGCTGCTGCTGCTGCTGTTACTACTGCTGCTGGCTGCTGGTTACTACTGGCTGCTGGCTGCTGTGTTACCTACTGCTGCTCGCTGCTAGCTGCTATGCTGGCGGCTACTGCTGTTTGCTGCGCTGTTACTGACTACACTGCTGGCGTGCTGCTTGCTGCTAGCTGCTGCTGCTTGCTGTTTAAGCTACTCACTGCTGCTTGCTGTTGCTGGCTAACTGCTGCTGCTGCTGGTTACTCTGCTGCTGCTTTCTGCGCTGCTGCTGCTGTAGCTGCTGTGCTGCTCGCTCACTAGCTGTACGTGCTGCGCTGCTGACTGCTGGCTGCTGCTGTTTACTAACTAACTGCTGGCTGCTGCTGGCTGTACTTACGCTGCTGCTGCCTGTTACTGACTGGCTGCGCTGCTACTATGGCTAACTGCTGCTGCTGTTACTACTATACTGCTGCTGCTGGCTGGCTACTGCTGCTGCTGCTGTTACTGACTACTGCTGCTGCTGCTGCTACTACTGCTGTGTGCTGGCTACTGCTGTTGCTGTTTGCTGCTGCTGTTGCGTGGTGGGCTGCTGGCTGGCTGCTGCTGGCGGTGTGATTATGTATATAATGTGTGTGTGCGCGTGTGTGCGTGCGTGCATGTGTGTGTGGCGATGCGTGGTGCGTGCATGTGTGTGTATGTATATAGATGCCGTGCGTGGCGTGGCGTGTGTGTGCGTGTGCGCGTGCGTGTCTGGTGCGTGTGGCGTGTATTATCTGTGCGTGGCGTGCGTGCGTCGCGTGGTGCGTGTGTAGCTGTGGTATGGTGTGTCGTGTATGATGACGTGCGTGCGTGCGTGCGGTGTACGCTGTATGTGTGTGGCGTTGATAATGATTGCAGTGCGTGCGTGCGTGGTGTGCGTGCGGCGTGTGTAACGATTGTATGTGGTGTGTCGTGTATATTGATCGCGTGGACGTGCGTGCGTGTGTGCGTTCGGTTGTGTGCGTTCGTGTGCGTGTATGATGATGCGTGCGGTGGCGTTGCGGTGCGTGTGTACGTGTATGTTCGTGTGCGTGGTATATAGATTGCGTGGCGTGCGTGCGTGCGTACGTGCGTGCGTGCGTGGCTGTGTGTATCGTTGTGTACGGTATATGATGCGTGCGGTGCGTGCGTTTGTGTGCGTGCATCGCGTGCGTGAGCGTGGCGTGCGTGCGTGCGCTGCCGTGCGTGTGTGCGCTCGCGTGCGTGTGTATGTGAGTACGTGTATATATTATGCGTGCGTCGTGTCTGCGTGCGTGCGTGTTTGCGTGCGTGCGTGCGTGTGTGGCCGTGCGTGCGTGCGTGCGTGCGTCTGTATGTGTGTGGCGTGTATATGAAATTGCTGCGTGCGTGCGTGCGTGTAGCCGTGTACGTGTTATAATGATGCGTGGCATCGCGTGGATACGTGCATTTATGATGCGTGTATGTGTGTAACGTGTATATGACGTTGTGGGCGTGCGTGTACGTGTAGTATGACGTGCGTGCGTGTACGTGTATATGTATGGCGTGTATGCGTGTACGTGATATGATGCGTGCGTGCGTGTACGTGTATATGATGCGTGCGTGCGTGTACGTGTATATGATGCGTGCGTGCCGTGTACGTGTTATAAGATCCGCGTGTATGCGTGTCGTATCAATGATGGCGTGTATGCGTGACCGGTGTATATGATGCGTGCGTGCGTGTACGGTGTATATGATGGGCGGTCTGTGGAGCTGGCATATGATGCGTGTATGGGGCGTGTACGTATATGATTGAATGGCGTATGAATGGTGCGATGCGTGTATATGGATGCGTGTATGCGTGTAGCGGTGTATATGCCGCCCATGCGTGTTACTGTATGATGATGCTCGCTGTGTACGTGTCTAGATAGGCGTGTATGCGTGGGTGACTGGTGTGATAGATCGGTGGTGGCGTGCAGCGGGTGTGAAGAGGGGTGCGTGTATGGTGTACGTGTATATGATCGTGTTGCGTGTACGTGTATAGATGCGTGTATGCGTGTACGTGTATTGATGCGTGTATGCCGTGTATCGTGTAATGAGTGGGCGTGTATGTGTGTAGCGTGTATATGATGCCGTGTGTGGTGTATGCGTGTCGTGTATATGATGCGTGCGTGCGTGTACGTGTATATGATGCGTGTATGCGTGTACGTGTATATGATGCGTGTATGCGTGTACGTGTATATGATGCGTGTATGCGTGTACGTGTATATGATGCGTGCGTGCGTGCGTGTATGCGTGTACGTGTATATGATGCGTGTAGCGTCGTGTATGCGTGCACCTCGTATATGATGCGGTGTATTCGTGGTACGTGTAATATGATCGTGTACAGCGTTGTAGCGTGTAATGATGCGTTGTATGCGTGTACGCTGTAATAATGAATGCGTGTATGTCGTGTACGTTGTAATATAGATCGACGTGTATGGCGTGTACGTGTTATATGATGCGTTTATGCCGTGTACGTGTATACTGATAGCGTGTATGCGTGCTATATGCGTGTAAACGTGTAATATTTGACAGCGTGTATTGCGTGTACGTGTATATGATGCGTGTATGCGTGTACGTGTATATGATGCGTGTATGCGTGTACGTGTATATGATGCGTGCGTGCGTGTACGTGTATATGATGCGTGTATGATGTGTACGTGCATACTGATGCGTGTATGCGTGTATGCGTTTTTAGCTGGTCTATTGATGCGTCTGCGTGCGTGCGTGTATATGCGTTGTACGGTGTATATGATGCGTGCGTGCGTGTATGCGTGCGCGTGCGTGTATAAGTGATGCGTGTATGCGTGCGGTGCTGTTGCGTGTAATGCCGCGTGCGGTATATATGCTGGCGTCATAATGAGTTTTAACGGCGGCAATATTTATCCTCACAGCTTTGATACGACTCGTCTGCGCGCTCAGCTCCCTCGCCACGTTATTGTCACGTTATTGTCACGTTATTGTCACGTTATTGTCACGCTGCTGCGACTATAGATGTCATCATAATATTTTAGTGTCGCGGCGACGATGACACATAATTTTTTCACATGAAGAGGAATGATGAAAGAGTCTCCATCTCAAACGATATTAAGATGTAATTACTATAATGTAATTGATTTGATTTCTGTCCCGAGTTTCGAGAATTTATAATTAATCTTCTTCACCTCGAACTTCATTATTCATTATTTCTTTCATCTTCATTGTCGTGACCTTCCTTTATCTTTCTCTTATTATATGCTTATTCTTCTTCTTCTTCTTCTTCTTCTCTGTCTTCTTCTTCTTCTTCTTCTTTTTTCCTTTTCCTTCCGTTTCTTTCTCGTCTTTTTCGTCATCGTCATTCTTCTCTTTGTTTTTTCTTTCGCATCATTTTCGTCGCCGTCTGCTTCATTTTCTTCTTCATTTTCTTCTTCATCTCATTCTGTGTGATTCGTCTCCTGCTTATGTTTCCATCATTCGTTGTTGATGAATTGTAGGATAAGTGCAGTATTTTACTCTCACGGGGTCGAGTCAGGCCCGAGGTTGTGGGTACGTCGCCGTCAGTTTCTCATTGTCGTCGTTTCATTCGTGAAGCTGCGACGATTTTCTCGCCCATTCCGCTCGCAACAACAGATGGCGCTCACTTTATTAGGGGCGTGACGTAATCTGTATGCGCGGCGGCGCCATCTGGCGGTGTTTTATGCGAGCAGGAGCGAGAAGGATGCCGCGTCTTAGTTTTTTACTGCTGCAGCACATCTAGACGGGCCTTGCCGTTTCCTCTCCTCCACCGCCTCCTTCTCCTCCTCCTCCACCCTACCTCCTTCCTCCTCTCCTCCCCCTCACTCGCTCATCCTCCTCCTCTTCCGCTCCTCTTCCCCTCCTCCTCCTCCTCTGCCTTCTCTTCCTCCTTTTCTCACCTCGCCTCTTCTTCCTCCTTCCTCCGTCCAACCTCCTCCACTTTCTTCTTTCCTCCTCCTCTTTTCGCCCTCCTCCCTTTTCGCTCCTTCCTCTTCTGCCTGCCTCCGCCTTCTCCTCTCGTCCACGCCTCCTCTCTCCTCGGTCCTTCTCTCTCCTCCTTTCCTTCTCTCCTTCCTGCCTTCTCCGTGCCTCCTTGCTCCTCCGTTTTTTTATTTTTTTCTCTTCTTCCTCTTCCTCGCTTCTCGCTCCTCCTTCTTCTGCCTCCCTGTCTTTCTCCTCCTTTCCCTTTCGTCCCTCAGTCTCTTCCTTTTCTTTCGCTACCTCCGCCCTCCCGTGCCTCTTCTCTCCTCCTCCCTCCTCTCCTCCTCCTCTTCCTCCTTCTCCTTATACTTTCTACTCTCCTTCACTCTCATCCTCCTCCTGCCTTCTCTTACTCCCTCCTTCTCCTCATGCCTCTCTCCTTTTTTTCCGTCCTTCTTTTCCTCCTCTTCTTCCTTTTCTCTTCTCCTCCTTCTCTTCTCCTCCTTCTCCTCTGCCTCCTCCTCCACCCTCTCCTCCTCCATCCTCCTCCTCCTTCTCCTTATCCCTCATTCTTCTTGCCTCCTTCACTTCATCCTCCTCCTCCTCTCTTACTTCCTCCTTCTCCTCAATCCTCCTCCTCCTCGGCTCCACTGCCTTGCTTCTCCTCCTCCTCTGCTCTCTTCTGCTTATTCGCCGCCACCGGCCTCCTCTCCTCCCTCTTTCTCCATTCCTTTTCCCCCTTCTCACTTCACCTCCTCCGCGCTCCTCCTCCTCTCCTCCTTCTCCATTCTCCTTCTCCACCTTTCCTCCTCCTCCTCGTTCCTCCTCTCCTCCCCTCCTCTTCCTTCTCGCTCCTCCATCCTCCTCCTCTCCTCCTCCTCCTCCCCCTCCCCTCCACTTGCTCCTCCTCCTCTCCGCTCCTCCTCATCCTCCTCCTCCTCCTCCTCCTTCTCCTGCTTCCTCCCCTCCTCCTCGCCCTCCGCTCCTTCCCCTTCTCTCTCCTCCTCGCGTCCTCCTCCTTCCTCCCTCCCGCCGCCGCAGCATGGCTTGACTGAAGAGCAGTCAGTAGCGACGACGCCGCGTGTGTATGTGTGCGCCTGGCTATATCGCCACTAAAACACCGCTAGCTGCGGAGAGAGAGAGAGACGGGTGAGGGAGGGGGAGAGGGCGGAGAGGAAGAGAGGGGCGAGAGAGGAGGAGAGTTAGAGGGAGGGAGAGGGGGAGACACGGATGAAAGGGAGATGGATGGAAGAGGGAGCGAGAGAGATAGAGAGAGAGCGAGAGGAGAGAGCAGAAACACGTGAGGATGGAGAGGGAGCGAGAGAGATGAGAGAGATGGGCGAGAGGAGATGAGAGAAAGAGCAGAGATATGAGAGAGCGAGAGGCTGAGAGAGGAAAGGCGCGCGAGCAAGCGGGAAAGAGAAAGCGAGAGAGAGGCAGGAGAGAGAGAGAGAGAGAGAGAGAGAGAGAGGACGAGGAAAACTGAGAGAGAGAGAGAGCGAGAGAGAGGACGAGGAAAACTGAGAGAGAGAGAGAGAGAGAGAGAAAGCGGCAGGAGAGGGGGAGAGGGAAAAAAGAGAGAGAAAGGCGATTATGGGAGTATGAGAGGAAACCCTAGCCATTTTGCCAAACCGAAAATTGCTTGTTGACATGCCGCCGCAGCTTTTCTCTGCTTAACGACAGCTTTCGTGAAGGGTCGAAGAATTCTCGTCGCGTGGGGGAGGGGGAGGGTGTGTGTGATGTGAGGGTGGCACAGACATGGGGTTTAAACCTATGGCTGTGCTATTGTTTTAGAGATGGGCGATAGATGAGAATTCTCGGTGTTTCACTCACGCGGGATTCACTCCCATCCGGCCCTCTTCCTCATCTTCTATTGGTTTACAGGAAAATACATAGAAATATCATTGGCGAAGCTAAATGAAACGATGTGTGTGTGCGCGCGCTCGTGTGTATATGTGTGTGTGTGTGTGCTTGTGAGTGGCTGTGTGAGTGTGTGTCAGTGTGTGAGTGTGTGTCTGTGTGTGTGTGTGTGTGTGTGTGTGTGTGTGTGTGTGTGTGTATATATGCGCGTGTGTGTGTGTATGTGTG
>NW_014580607.1:15286-15858 GCF_000485595.1 Priapulus caudatus
ACACACTCTCGCTCTCTCTCCCTCCCTCCCCTCTCTCTCCTCATCCCCTCTCCCTGCACGCACGCACGCACGCACGCACGCACGCACGCACGCACGCACGCGCACACACACACACACACACACTCTCTCTCTCTCTCTCCTCCCTCCTCTCTCTCCTCCTCCCCCTCTCCCTGCACGCACGCACACACGCACGCACGCACGCACGCTAGCTCAGTCGACCCTGATGCATATGCTGAGCAAACATGGCGGCACTCCAATCACAAAGTTTGTGTCGCACGTGCTTTTATAGGCAAATGAGAGAGCGACAAAGTGCCGTGTATGCAGTCAATTGATGCTCGCTTATCCCGTAACTGCACTGAGTTTAGTTATACGTCCTGCCAGCGCTGGTTGCGGCCTCGATGATGGAAAGCTGAGTATCGGAGATAGAGCGAGAGGAGGGAGGAGGGAGGGGAGAGAGAGAGGGGGAGGTAGAGAGGGAGGGGGAGGTAGAGAGCGAGGGGGAGGGCGGTAGATAGGAGGGGGAGGTAGAAAAAGAGATGTGGTAGAAAGAGAGGGAGGTAGAGAGAGAGGAG
>NW_014580608.1:0-15851 GCF_000485595.1 Priapulus caudatus
ATTATCGGTCGAAGGCCGCTATCGTGAATTTCAAGATGGCCGCCATTCAAACGCATTATCCAATTCAATTTATTTCAATGCAATTCAATCACTTTATTTACGCCTGACAATTACATTTTAAAGGTATCATATTGGTTCAACTAATTAATTAACAAATTAAGCTAATAAATTGAAAGAGTTGTGAAGAGTCACAAGAGCTTGTGACCACACATAACCTGCTTAATATACACTGCCAGTACAAGCACATCCATGTCAACTGTGCGTATTGACACCTTGGTATACCCTTCCTTCACAGAATCTGCGAGGTGCAGTAAGATGCTGGTATCAGCCTCCTCTTGTGTGCATGGGGCAAGACCTGAGATATCTCGGGGCTGAGTATAGAGGACGTCTGCATTATTGGTGCTGATTATTTGTTTGTCAGTTTTAACGACTGTCACACTATAGATGCCAGGAAGGAGAACAACTCAGCCTTGTTGTCGTTGATTGTCAAAAACTCCGGCCAGATTCCAGGAATGGCACTGGATGGCTCAACGCGTCTACGAACTCCCTTCCCTCTCTTGCTGCGTTTTTGGGACCTTAATTCAGACTTTCAGGGAGATATTCATCCCACACGACATCCACTCTGCTAACCCGTCAAGGATGATGACCATACTGTGGGCTTGGATGCATTATCTTGGGAAGGAACCAGGTCCTCCAAACAGCCCACCAAGTCTGACTTGGTACCAGTTCTCAGCTTGCCCATTTGCGACAATGCTGGTGGACACGCCTGGTTTTCATGCTCAAAGAACTCCTCCAGATTTCCATCACGTATCTGCGACGCAATGTACAGCCTAGAGAACAGGGATGCGAGCTGTTGTTGGGACCTGGACTTCTCTAGGACTGGAGGCCGGCTGAATAGAGGGAGGTTGTTCCTCTTGATGGGATCTCTGATGGGCTTCGTCTGGTTGACCAGGCGCTCGTTGATAAGGTGTCACAGTGTCGATGACTGCTGCATCTGCAAAGTGTCTGGTATCCAGTACGAGAAGATCCACATTGCAAATATATTATTTGCAAATGCCATTTGTGCATGTTTGGTTTGCTCGTGGTGCCGGGTGTTCTTTCTCTTCACAGTGGAGGCCCCAAACTCTCCAATCACACGTGCAATCTCGGGACCACACACCGTCCAACGTCGCAGAGCTGCAGGGTTCTCTGTCAGGCCCACAGCACCACTATCTCCTTTCACAGAGGCATTGTTCTGCTCGTAGGCCTGGTCAATGGCAATAGCAGAGAAGCTGCGTGTCGTCTTTTTCACAGCAAGGTTTCCTTTCAGAAACTGGCGGTGGACATCAGGATGAGTATCTTTCAGCATAATCATGTCACGCAAGTGGACTGGTATTCATTTGACATAGTGGGTGTGTCCCAAAGCGAAGAACCAATTAAGGCACGATCTTGGTTAGGGGATCTATATAGAGTACGAAATCGGCCTCTCTTATTGATCGTACGTAGATCATCACCTCTATCTCCAGCTGCAGGATGATGGCAGAGCGAACTGCGACATGACACAGCTCTTTCAGTGCAACCAATCTTCCAGGGACATCAGATCGTTTCCCTCGTCCATGCAGGTCATTGCTGTACTCAGTGTAGGCCTTTTGTAGATAAATGGGCTACTGACTGTGACGTGATGAGCGCGTCGGGTTCGTGCCACATGGGAGGCTTTCAGAAAGAAATCTGCTGTCCCAGGAGTGCACTCCAGCTTGTACAAGTGCTCATTCCAGCTCCCCTCCAGGAAGTCCTTGACCCCGACACCTTTAATAAATTAGAGGAGAATTTCAGCACACGAAATTGCTTTAGATTTCACACACTCTAAGAGCGGCAAATGTGATAATATTATATTATGTTTAACGTGTTGAAATTCGGTAAAGCCATCAATAAATTCACCGAATAATTATATACTTCTACAAATAATAAACATATCATATATATATATATATATATATATATATATATATATTATATGCGTGCGCGTGCTGTTTGCGTGCGTGCGTGCGTGCGCATGCGTATATGCGTAATTAAAGTTAGTGATTACCACGCGAATCAAACACTTACTGTTGATATATACTTGCTGTTGAGTTATAGCTACGAAACCTAGTTTAAACGTTTAATTTCAACACAGGAATTGTATAATTATAGATCACACGTCGAACGCAAATTGAAGTAAATATTAACAAACTTCAAAACTAAAATAATAGCAGCATTCAAAACGTTAAACGAGTCGATTTACAGTTAGCATTATGTCCTTTGACCCCGACACCTTATAAAATTAGAGCAGAAGTTCAGCACACGAAATTCTTTAGATTCACACACTATAACGGCCAATGTGATAATATTATATATACGTTTAACGTTTGAAATTCGGTAAAGCCTAAACATAAACTAAATAATAAACATACCATTGTGTGTATGCGTGCGTGCGTGCGTGCGTGCGTGCGTGCGTGCGTCGCTACATGTGTAGATAGATAGATAGAGGTGAGAGTGAGAGAGAGAGAGAGATGAGCAGTAGAAAAAATAGAGAGAGCAGGTAGTGAAGACGTGAGAGAAGTAGTGAGAGAAGTAGTGAGAGAAGTAGTGAGAAAAGAGAGAGAGAGAGAGAGAGAGAGAGAGAAAGAAAGGAGAAGAAGAGAGAGAGAGAGAGAGAGAGAGAGAGAGAGAGAGAGAGAGAGAGAGAGAGAGAGAGCAGAGAGATGAAGCGTAGAAGAGAGAAGAGAGAGAGAGACGGAAAGAGAGAGGAGAAGGAGAGAGAAGAGAGAAAGAGAGAGAGACAAGGAGAGAGAGAGAGAGAAAGAGAGAGAGAGAGAGAGAGAGAGAGAGACGAGAGAGAGAGAAGAGAGAGAGAGAGAGAGAGAGAGAGAGAGAGAGCGCGCAAGAGAGAGCGAGCGAGATAGGCCGTCTGCTTCTGGATTACTGGAATATTTCACAGATGTAAAGACGTGTCCAATTACCGAAATGATTAAACATTTTGCTGTCATACACGAACACGTAGTCTTGTCCCTCTAAATTATTAGGATAATTAGGATACCACGGGATTGCTGCACACATGTCTACCTGTCTTCCTGTAGCAGCCCACACCCACTGCGTTTTCACAGCGATGTCGTTGCCACTGGTCCACCAGTCTGATGTAATGGAAGATGTCAAGAAGCTGGTTTCTCCCGGCGACTCCAGACTGACAAGGTCGGCTCCCCTTCTGATGCAGTGATCACGTGCTGCTTGCCAGCTCTTTCTATTTGCTAATTCTAGGTAGTAGCAATTTCCTCGAAATTCGACGAAGTCTGGAGGGCATTGCCCACTGTTAACTGAAAGATTTATTAATTGTTATCAAAATCAGTTGAGGAATTCTCAATAGAATTAAATTAGCATTACTCGGCATTAGTCTATATACTTTACGAGTGTTACGACGCCTTTGTTTCTAAATATTTTGTCATCACTTTTTTACTTAAAGCGTAATTGTACTCTCAACACTAAATTATTGCGCACTGCATGAGCTTTTTCGCGTTACTGTGTGGTTACATAATGTAGAGCAGCAAAATATCCTCTTAATATTATCATAATTACGAACCTTTTGCATAGAAGTCGTAGTTGTTATCATCAATGACAACTGCAGCGCCGGCGTCGGTGTCGGAGTAAGCGCTCAGCTGACATTGTCTGTCGGTTGCCGTTGTGGTCTCCAGGTTATACCCGATACAGCCCGGGGTGTTGTCGCAAATGAATGCGCACTGAATCGCGCTTCTCACCGTCTTCGTCTCAAGAAGGCAACCACTCACTGCCTTTTTCGGCCAACGGAGTTGAAATCTTGCCGCGCTTGTACCACTTGTCACACATAAAATAATGAAAGTGGCGCAAAGAAAATTATATTTGAATGCGCTGACGATTTTTCGACTCCGGAGAACCGAATTCGAGATGTCGCCTGTCACTGTGCGCATATTGCAAATGTTGTCGCTTGTTCTTGATATTTTTTCGGTCTGGGGATAGCTCGTATAGATATTCGTTAAGGGAGAGGTAGTGACGGCGATGTAATGTCTCCAACTAGCGGCAGAACACAGTGGTGGTGTCGCTTGCCGATGAAATGGCTCGACGTACAAATTTGTTGTCACCGGGAACCATTAGCCCTTAGTTATTTGGTGACAAAGGTTGTCAGGACACTGTTTTAATGGAACATCAATATTATTTAGAACTAGCAATATGTATAGCACATATTATATGTCATTGTCATTGTCACTGATCTATATATAACTCGGAGTTGTATATAGATAAGTGGTCTGAGTACACGTAATAGCACCCGATTACGAGCCATGTTTAATGAAAAATGTGTAAGCAGGGCAATGGTAACATCATGTAACAGTGGGTTTCTTAGTTCCTTGATTAAAGGGGTTCTTAGTTCCCTGAGTTCGATTTTTACCTCAAGCGAAGCAGATTACTCTCAGTGTAGCTTTTGTCTTTTTCCCCCTAACCGCCGGTTAAATAGGTGGTTACCTCGACGACAGGGAGCACGTAGTCTGATCAAGACTAGAAGCCTTGATAGAGAACCGAGTTGCAGATGACAGTCTTCATGTTATTAAGCTAAGTATGGCAATTTCTCCGGGTATCAGAAAAGAGCGGTAGCAAGAGAGGGGAAGAGAGCGCGAGAGAGCTAGAGATAGATATATGAGACGTGACCTCTTCCGGCCGCCACCGCCCGCGATGGACGAGGCGGGGGAAACGTGTAGGTGTTTCCGAAGCGCCGCCGACACGGGGAAGCTGACTCCATACTCCGTCGCGTATGGTTGGCCATCGTACTCAGAAATAATTATTTTTCCCGCGGTAGAAATGATTTAACCGCGGTAAAATTATAGCCATTTTACCCAAGCAGAGGCCTTGTTACACATAATTTATCCGCGGTAAAAAATAATTTATCCTGAAACTGAAACATTTTCAAACACATTTTCTAGTCTTCATCTATTTGTTGATATGACATTGCCTACCATGTCTTTCTCACAGGCAACATGAATATATTAAAAGCATAGTTAAATACTGTAGGCCTGTACCTACTGTAGGCTATATAAATATACCTATATAATTGTACCATATAAATTAAATCAAATAATTTGGTTATATAACAGAGGTTATGCGACTGCACTTACTAGTTCTGTTTATTAGTAATTCAAACCTTCAATAACAAATACAAGAGTTAACTATTATATTGTGCTGAACTAAAAAAAATGTCACAGCTGTACAGCAATCATACTAAACTAACGGAAATATATTTCTGGCTACAAGATATTGTTTGTGACCTGTCACAAGTCAACTGTCACAAGCCTTACGTTTTTGCTTTTAGTTTAGTAATACACACGCAGAATGTAACGTGACAAAACTTATGAAGATAAAGATAATCACTATAGGTGCTTGTATAGAGTAATACCCTCAAATACGTAGTAAGATTTAGTAAATTCGCTCATACGGAATATGCCAGCTCATTTGCGAATTACGACCATTAAATTCGTGCAACTAATCGACCTTAATACAATGGAATTGCGGTATATCACCCACTATTTCCTTTATTTAATACACAAACAAAACGGCAATGAAAGATGCAATGTTCGAAAGGGGTTTATCTAACGCTAGGATTCGGTAAACTGCAATTTTGATGGATAGTAAACAATAAATGTCGGCTCATAGCAATTTTAAAGGAAAAATTTGTTCACACGGCGAAATTACAGTAATATTGATATTCAAACAATTAGTTTGTCCTATTTTAAATGACAAATAATTATAAAATAGAATGATATCATGATAATAAGTATAACAAATTGTGGCACCATAGAAACTTAATCACCTACTGTCTACTAACTACCTAAGCTAATGGCCAAATACACAGCACCACTAATTTTAAGGCTTTCTATTTCTTTTATGTATATTCTATATTTCTTTACTTTCTATGTATATGTACATGTAACATGTACCCAATCCACATCTTAACTATATGTTATATATGTAGGTGCCTACAGGTATGAAAAATACAAATTTAAAGAACAAAACAACGCAGACATATGCCATAGTTTCAGTTTTCATTGACAGTTCAAATCTATTTACCACCTCAAACTACCAACGTATTGTACGAGCGCTAATGGGAAGTCTCATGTTCACAGAAGGTGCCAGTGTGCTAGTCAGTGCTCACTGGATTTTGCTCCAAGCATAAGTATTAAAATGACTATGACTGATTACACCAACATTAAAAATACTAAGATTTTATGCAGTTAGATAGAGAAGTGGAATATGAAACTCGTAACAGTTGAATTTTCGTGTCGGCAATGATAATGCCAGAATGGGAACTTGTATTTGTTCGTATTAAGTGAAACAAGTGCTGATTAGAGAGCCATGTTGTTATGCAATAAGCGTGGCGCCACAAGCTATCCACTTCGCCTAGTTCAGATACAGAACGAATGTACTAAACAGTTCGACGTAGTTCGAAACTGCAGTTTTTGGTGATCGAAGGTCTAAGAAATTTTATTTGGACCTTGACAGCGTTCCAACACTATGGGTCGCGGACCAAAAGGGTCGAATTGATTCGTAATGCGGGTCCGCCGGTGTCGAAGATCTTCCACAAAAATTTGTGGAGCGAGCAAGCACTGGATGCGCTCATTTAGCGCAAACTATGAGTCCCTAATGCGTCGAGGCGGAGCGTCTTCACGGCTTCTGCGGCGTGGGCGTGGGCGTGTTGGACAGAGATCGGATTTGACTGGTTCATTTCTCCGTTTGATGCGAGTGTGTTGCTGTTTTCGTTCTGATTGAAGTGCTTTGCTGTGTGCCCAACCCCCGAACTAGGTGCGTATTCTGTGCTAGTGCTTGCCTGCTTACATTGTGGTTTGTTCTCAGATGGAAGCGTCATACGAAGGCGTTCTGGAGTCTAGGTTCACGTCAACTCGCGATGGGGATCCGTCAAGCCCGTGTGTGCTGTGTTACGAGGTGCTCTCGACGAGTCGTTGAAGGAGAAGTTGAGCGTCATTCAGTCGAAGCACGCCGGATTAGTCACATACACAGAGCAGAGAATTTGTCCCACGCGCGATCGGGCTTTGAATAAAGTCGGTTTACCTGCGCAACCAAGCGTGTGGCAGCAACAACGCACTGCATTTCAGGTCGCCCTGGGATCGCGAAACGATGAAGGCCACAATCGTGAGTATTGTTGAAGCCGGCGCCATCGACCATGCAAGAGTTTCTCGGCGACGATGCGCCCGAAGAAAATTGCAGTCTGTGCTGTAAACCATCGAGCCGATCGGGACATGTCCGGAATCGAGGCCACAGGTGGCGCGGCGGATGAAGAAGGGCAGGAGCTGGAGTTATCGTGACGAGTCGACGATGTGGAAGAGCGCAGCTCTGGCTTTCACCAGGTCGAGGCGCCAGACATCGAGAACACATTTTCTATTGCACGCCATTGGAAAACCACACGACAGCTTGGATTTCAACGTTCTGGATCATTTCCAGCCCAGAAGAGCATGGCTGGGAACTGCGTGCCTGTGCACATGGTGCCCTGGACAATGCTGGTGCACCGCAGGTTTCTCGGCGAGAGTGAAGCAGTGAACCGAAAGTGGGGCATCTTCCACTGCCTTCACGCGAAAATTGGCGGCTTCAACCTGTCAAAGCTCTTTCACAGGTGATGCAGACTAGTGTCGCTGTGTGACTTGTCATAAGCCAGCGATCCCCCCCACATCGCTGTTCGGTTATGTGCTGTGTTCGGATCTGAACATCGCATCTGCTCTACTACCGGCGTGGGTGCTGTCGCGGAAAGGTGTTGCGTCGGTAGTTTGACCTGCGACAGAGTGGAGCATATTCCTGAGGGGAGAAGTCATCGCCTGCCGCCGATCACGAAGGCAGTGGATGTGGAGGTTGCCTCTTCAACGTGTCTTCCGCCCCATCAACGAATCAACCCATCGATTGCAAGGGAGGACAATGCTATCACGTGTCGAGAAGCTGTGGCTTCAAGAAAGGCTGTACTCTGGAAGAGGAAGTCGAGCGGGGGAGGTGCTGCTTTCCATCAGACGCGTACTTTGGAGAGTGGAGAAATGGATCGACGCATCAGCCATCCTTTTCATATTTGGAAGTGACTACGGAATTTGATCATAGCCGACCACCCCGATCGAGCACGCTGGTTGATTCAGGATCCTTCCAAGCGCGTCGATGACCTGTCGGAGGAATTCCGCGGACTCCCAAGAACAGGGATCGAGTGCGAACAGACTTTTCCGAGACCAGTTCGTACGAGTGTCGCTAGCGGCAGTTTGGACGCGGGTGAAGAAGACAACGTCCGCCCGGAAGAGTCATGAAAGTTTGGCTCCTTTGCGAGGGTAGATTGGATATTTATTTCAGCTGAATTTTAATTTTAGAAACAGAGCATGCGAGCATGAGAGGACCCGGAGGTTATCGCCATGCTGGGGCGTCGGGGCATGCTCCCCCCCGGTAATTTGTTAAAGAATGGTGCACTTGTGTGATTCTAAGCTTTTGAACACATGATAGGAGACTCTTGAATCATTTTCAAGTGTCAAAAGGACAAACGAAACTAAAATAGGAATCGCGTGCTGAAATAGGGAATTTTTTATTAATGTCTAGACATAATGATATTTTCGTTTCACCCGTCGCGTGCATTGTTTACTCAATAACGCTGCCTTGCTCGACGAG
The DNA here is from genome assembly GCF_000485595.1 of Priapulus caudatus. Lineage (NCBI taxonomy): Eukaryota > Metazoa > Priapulida > Priapulimorpha > Priapulimorphida > Priapulidae > Priapulus > Priapulus caudatus. The sequence goes on from NW_014580608.1 coordinate 8,680, forward strand.
ATTTGAATGAAAAAACACATGCGCATGTAACAATCAGTGTAGTCTGCAACAGCCTGCACCGCAGAACATGTAAGACCGGCCCCAGCAGCATGTCGTTACGTGCATCACACCTAAATGTCTGCCCCTACTGGCAGCCTATGAACCGAGGGATTTTCTTTTCTGGTACGGCAACAGTAACTGTATACTTCGCTGTCAGCCTACTGTCTCCATCTACAGTCTACAGTGAGGGTGTCGTTGAGACTATATAATTTATTGTTCATTGTTACCCTCCCATTTCTCAACGACTCTAGACGTTCTCACCCCAAAACGACCCCTCGGGCTGTCAAATCCGCGGATTTCTGCGGATCGCGGAGAATCTATCCTGTTGGAACATATTGCGCAGCAGAGATTTCGGCGTCTGACAACATCAAACGAGCAGAGATGCACTGGAGCAGCACGACTTGCGCTGGCCACTGACGACATGCACGGTCGTGCAGTATCATTGCTAATAGGCCAATATCACCAGCTATTGAATAAAAATTAATTCATAATTGTGTATCGAACTAGATTTCATAAAAAATGCATGTGGGTCGCCAAAGTTTTGAGATCTTGCTTTTTGGGGTCTCGGCTAAAAGTTTTTGGAAGCGTGCTCGTTTTTTTTTTTTTTTTTTTTTTTTTTTGACATTGCTGTTACTCAGCATAACGGTTAGTGTATGAGGTGAACCTGGAATTCTCAATATCGCTTTAGGAGCTCAGAGTGTGGACCATTGCCTTCTATTGACGCCCACCAATTTTATAGGCATGCTTAACTATATGTGCACGCTACGCCCATCATACGTTGCTAGCAGGTGGTGAATCTAACCCCAGCTGTCCCCATCACTGACCCGTGTTCATGACTGCATGCATTCGCACGTCTGACGACCCTGACAGTTGCATCGCAGCGCCGCTCTAACTCGCCTTCTCTAGCTCAACCTCTAATTGCTGCAGCCGTCTGATGTTTGCTCTCACTGCATCCAGTGTGACAGACGACGCGTTATCCGATCCCTGAAGCGACGGCGACAACGCAGGTACATCGGCTGCAATCGCTAACCCTGCGGTGGCTTCCGCAAGTGTGGAGGCTGAATGCAACAAAATTTCTTTGTCACTATAACATGTTTGACCAAACATTGGGAACAACACCCATCACAATGTGAAAGGTTTACTGTGAGCACAGTAGGAACATAGATCCAGCACCCATGTTCCTGATAAAGGTACGTACTGTGATTGCACTGCTGCTAAATTTGTGGAGAAAAAATGCGGGTAAAACTGAACAAAAAGAAGAATTTATATCATAAACATTGCATCGGTAAAGGGACCATCCTAGAAGCATTTCACACGAACACACGCCTAACAAAAACTAAACAACGCAGTTATTACAGTTGAGGAAAAGTGTGTGCACGTGCACACTATTTGTCTAGGGGCATTTGTTTGGAGGGATCATATGATGCGGACCACACAGATACATTGAACCTGTGGGGTTTGTTTGGACAGATCACTGATCATCGGGATCAAGAATCGCTGATCCTGCTGGCCGAGTGGATTCGAAGATGATCCAATACAGTGGTATGTGGCTCAGCCAATCACTGCTTGATGCTAGTTATAAACCATCCTGCGATAGGTCACCGGTCACAGCGACAGTTTAGAGTCATTGAAGGCGCTACGTCTCCATTTGCGCAACCAGATCAGCATCAAGTGATCGAGCTCAGGCGGATCCCTCCCAAACAAACAGGCCAGATGACAGTCACCACGGAAAACTCAGCCATGGGAGAACAGCTGCCGGACGACCGACTCTCGGGTCGCAAAGCAAATGGCAGCTGCTGTAGGCGGAGCTAGCTGCGTTTAAGAAGACCCACCTCTCATCTTCTCGATCAACTTTGCAGCTATGTCAGCACTGCGGTCGCCGTCGGCGGCGGTCACAACAAGCTTCACAAAGTGCGTCCGCTCTTCGTTGATCGATTCCACGGTGAGACGATAGTCGGAGTGATTGTCCAGTAGCATCTCAAAACACGTGTTCCAATCAGTCATCTGCTCCACCAATGGAATGTCTGCAAGAGATCAGCAACGACCACGTGACAGAACAAAACTGACTCACTATTCACAGAGTTGCACACGCTATCACCGCCAGCTAGATTTTATAATAAGACCGAACAACTTACAGCAGATTAGAACATAAAGCAACAATAGGAACTTTACAGCACGTACATCTCATATGTGTGTAAGCACGTGCAGACGCAGGTATGCATATATACACACAGGCATACTTAGACGCACGCATGCAAACACACACCAATATATGCATGCACACACGCACGCATGCATACACACACACACAAACAGACGTACCTATTAGGCTACATCGTATGGCAAATGCGGGAGTGACGAATAGCTGACTGAATGGCCTCCGAATTTCGTTGACATAAACATTTTTCCCAATGTCAATCAGGTATACCTTGAACACGGTTGGTGATGCCTCAAAGACGATCCCCCTGTACCAGTCATCTGCCAACAACAACAGGTATACTTACTATAGGTGGTCGGCCAGCGCTGGCGACCGATTAAGTATTTCGTAGTTTACATTAGGGAATAGTTAAAGCGAGCGTACTTGCAATAATATTAAAAGCAGTTGGAATCTGAAACAAACACCAGTGGCGAACTAATGTGCTAAGCATGAAGTACTGAGAGACATTTTATGTCAATGACATTGACCATTATCATATTCTGGTGAACACGCTTAAAATGTGGGATTCGGTATAGCAGGGACTTTGAAATTTTACAGTCAATCAGGAATTCTAGTCAATTTTGGGATAAAACAATTACTTTTATGCTGTTACCTCCGTATTTTAATTGCGATTAAAATCCCAAATACATGTATAACAAAGTCAAAGAAAACCCCGTTATCGTGGGGTGCATTTTAACGAGATTATACTGTATGTGTTACCCTCCGATTTGGCAATGCATGCCTCTCCTACTTCAGGTGTGAAGATGGTGTCACCTGTTGTACCATTATACAACTTTTGCAGGGATTGCTGAAGCTCTGTCACCATGGCAGTGTCTTCCGATGTAAACGTATTTCATTAGTCAGTATAGTACTACTATAATAGCCTATAACAGTTGTACACTCCTAGAGTATAAATTAAATGCTCCTATTCAGATTTAAGAAAATATTTCACTGCAGTTAAACAAAAAGTTTTTGACCAGTTTAACCACTCAACTCCTATTTTCTATCTGATTATGTCTTTACTGAGCACAATAATCGAGTAGTGAGTGTCGATAAATGACCGTTTAGATTCATATCACTTTTCCTGTAAGGACAAGAGTACTTCTACACAAGATAAGAAATAAAACATTACCTTCTGCACGGACAATAAAGAAATGTTGAGGTGAAGATGGGTGAGTGGGTATTATTGGAATTTCTACATGCTGTGGCAAAACCCTGGAAGATGGAAGTTCATCCACATAGATTCTGATTGGCGACCTCTCTGCGCAATTGCTCAGTGTCTTGAGTAATTGTGTGTTGAACTGTAATGCAGGTAAAAACCAATGCATTAGACCGAGACGTGATGTCACATGTACGCACTCAAGTGCTGGCAAACTACGAATAAACCATCCTACTATTAAATCAATTACGTCTGCAATGTTGTCAGAGATGACGCTCTAGTCGCGCTTCCTTTAGGGTTCGTACACCTAACGCAAAACAATGTTTCAGGACTTTACAAAGACGTAATTAGGTAGTCACTGTAATATAGTTTAGTGCATTTTCCTTAATCACGGAGCATACGCCCATCGACGGCAGCCATGTTACTCTGGTTTCATTAGCAGGCTTTCCCCAGCAAGGCTACTCACAAGGCTACTTACAATTATGCAGGCGAGGTATCTACATCTTAGTATTATATACAGCAATGAGACAAACCCATTCCTACAGCAGGTGTTCACTGAAACAAATCGGAACGGCGTGCACTGCTCAAGAGCACAACCACTATGCACACGAACCACAGACCTCGCCCTAGTCAAGTGCGCCGCGCGACTATGCACCCACTCAGTCTCCGCACCGTCGACGAGGTATCGAACTTACGTCATCGTCCTCCCCTCCGTCCGGGTCCGCGATGATAACGGGTGTCGGCTCGTCAGCGTTGGTGGCGCCACCATGCACGGTCGCCACCCCGTGGCCGCCCATCAACGCTTGCCCGAATGAGCGGGTGATGTCGTCCGGCATGTCCGGCGGTGCGAGGTACGCGCGCAGATGCAGCGCCTGCGGCGGAAACTTCGCGAGCTCTGGCGACGCCCGCGCCACGTCCGCCGCGACGACGCACGACACGTTGCCGTAGTCGATGTAGCACACCCGGAGGACGCCACCGCCGTCGTCGTCGAGGACGCGTGCGCGGTACCACGCGCCGTCCGCGTCAAAGCGCGCCGCCACCAGCTCGCCGACGACGGCTGCGTACGGTGGCGCCCCCGCAGCTGCGGCGCCGTGACGACGTGTGAGCTCGGCGATCCGGTCGAGCAGCGCGGTGGCGCCCTCGTGCGTGATATGCGCGTAGAAGCTGCCGGCTGATTCGTAGTGGACGACGCGGACAGGCAGCGAGACACCAACGGTCATCGGCACTGGCTCAGCCGTGTCTGCCATCACGCGGGCCCCGCCCTCCACCGCCCGGTCTAGCGACGGCGACTCGGAGCTTGCCACTCGCACTCGCTGTCCAGCAGAGGGCGTGCTGAGCAGCGACCGGACCTCGAGATTCGAATTACTGGCCTGACCGCGCACGCTCGGCTCAGTGGCTGCTGCTCGGTCTTGGGATAGCGAATCAGTGATCTTCACCGCTAATCCCTCGTCGACTAGTGCCTTTGCAATGTCCACTTGCTGACCAGTCGGTCCCACTGTACTAGCCATAACACTGACCTCTCCTTCTACAACCTTCTTGATTTCGACATCAATAATAGAGTCAGTGAAACTTCCCTTAAGGGTCTGAGTACAATACTGACTCCAACTGCCGGTATGCGACGTGATTCCATCGAGGCGCCCTCTAATGACCTGCTTAGGTAAGGCCGCTAGATCGCTGTCTAACGGTTGTAAGGCGGACAGAGTAAGCATCTCACTGTTTCCGTAATCGATGTAGAGGACTTCGACGCTGTCGCCGGTTATGGAGACAACTTGACCCCGATACCAGATGTTATACTGGTTTGACAGTGCAGCGACTAGCGATGTGACGCGAGGCCTGGCAAACACAAAACAACAGGTGTGATTAACATGTCTCAATAACTGGTGGCACCTGAGCCATGCCATGATTCAACTCGGTTGCAATAAACTTCATTAGAAATGCTCCTCAATTGTTTAATCAAGATTTGTCCCTCTCCCGCGGTAAAATTCTAGACTTTAAAAAGTAGTAGTTTTGCAAGCATTAACCCCCGTGAAGGATAATGACCCATTCTATTGACGAGTCAAGGATCAGGAAACACAGACCTGTAGGTAGAATCAAATTTGCTGCCATTATACTTCTGCTGCAATTGTACCGTCTTCTTATCCACCTGCTCTTGGCTATCAATCTGAAAAACAGCATTTCGTCTGGTGACTAACGACTTATGTTTATTACTTACGAAATATTTTCTGCATTTTACCTAGCACAATGTGCTCAAAATCTCCAAGTGCAACATCTGACAGCAGTTAATGGATCCCCGAATGATTCTACAAGATCTATCTCATTATCTACTTTCCAGCATAGAGCTCTACACAGTATTAAGGTAAAGAAGGCATCCTCACCTCACTGTAGTGAGATGCACTAGTAAAAGTGCGCACTAGAATGTCAACTGCATTAAAGTGATTATGTCACCGTAAATAATAAAAAATNACACACGCACGCACGCACACGCACGCACGCGCATTCACACACACATATGCATCTATGCAGCACACGGTCACTCGCAAACAAACGTAACAAGACTTGAAATCAGCTAATATATGATTTATATATATATATATATTCGACTTGACTAGCGGCACCATGTGAGCCATAATTAGTGGCTAATTGTGGAATTGTAACGAGTGGATGAACTCGATATTTTAGGTGATGCGAGATATTCGTACGTATATATAATAGGTACATATATCATACGTGGCGGCATAAGGAGAATTTGTGAATAACACGCGCTTTGTTGTCGTCAATCTCTCTCGTCAACAGATGAAGGAGTTGCACGACGGCGGCAAGATCCACCTGAAGTCGCGCTGCTGGGCGCAGGGATTCGACGTGTGGCGCCCCCTGGGCATGATCCCGCAGCTGAAGTGGTGTCTGGCTGCGAGCGGGACAGCGGTGATGAATGACAGCGACCTCGCGACGCTCATTCTGAACATCATGATCCGCATCTGCGAGTACTATCCCAGCAGGTGAGTGTCTTGTTCTTGGCGCGTTCCCTAGTGGCTCGCATAGTGAAAGTGTGTCGCATGGAGCTATAGCCCACTGCATGTACTCAGGGCGCGAAATTAGTACCGGCCCACCGGCAAATGCCGGCAAATTAATTGGCGGGCCAGTAACATTGTCAAAACACCGGCCCTCTGAGCCGGTGGTTTCAGCCGTGTCAGCAAGTACCTACATTTTTATGTATAGCATTAATGAGCAAATAGCCTACATTACTGTTTTACCTGAAGGACATCACGCTATAGTTTATCAACATTTTACAAATTTGAAATCGATGATGCAAGCGTGAAACATGACAATGACAAAAACACTTCGGACATCATTCACGATCCGCATTATAGTCTGTTCAACAGCTACTATGCGATGCTGCACACTACAACATTTTTTGCACAAGCAAGAGTCAGTGAAACCGTCTTATCTTTATTTTTGAGGTAAATTAATTTAGAGGGCTGGTAAATTATGGTGAGGGCCGGCAAAAAACTGCTCTTACCAGCCCTCTGGGCCGGTGCAAAAAATATGAATTTCATGCCCTGTGTACTACATGTATCATAATATAGATATTTATACTCTGCTGTATGATTAGTTGTGTTTGTATAGTTATGCCATTTCAGACATTTTTTGAAAATTATTACTATGTGCCACTTTGGCCAGAATCCACTTTTGCTAACTGATTTCCATCAACAACCATGACCTCCATCATGTATTACAAACATTGTTGATCACTGTTGCACTATTTTGACAACCTAGTAC
>NW_014580609.1:0-4267 GCF_000485595.1 Priapulus caudatus
GAGGAGTAGGGGGGAAGGTGAGGGAGGAGGAGGAGGAGGTGTTGGAGTAGGGAGGAGGAGGAGGAGGAGGGGAGAAGGTGTTTGAATAGGGAGAAGGAGGTGTTGGAGTAGGGAGGAGGAGGAGAAGGTGTTTGAGTAAGGAGGAGGAGGAGGAGTAGGGGGGAAGGTGAGGGAGGAGGAGGAGGAGGTGTTGGAGTAGGGAGGAGGAGGAGGAGGAGGGAGAAGGTGTTTGAATAGGGAGGAGGAGTGTTGGAGTAAGGAGGAGGAGGAGGAGGGGAGAAGGTGTTTGAATAGGGAGGAGAAGGAGGAGGAGGTGTTTGAGTAGGGGAGGAGGAGGAGGAGGGGAGGAGGAGGAGAAGGTGTTGGAGTAGAGGNCCTTCCGTCACCCTCCTCCCTCCCCTCCCCTTTGTCCTCTCCCCCTCCGTTCCTCCCTCCCCCTCCTCCTCCTCCTTTCCTCACCCTCCTCGCCTCTTCCTCTCCCCCTCATCCTCCTCCTCCCCCTCCTTTCTTTACCCTTCTTGCCTTCCCCTCCTCCCCCGTCCCTCTCCTCCTCCCCCTCCTTCCCTCACCCTCCCCCTCCTCCCCCTCCTTAATTCACCCTCCCCTCTCTCTCCATACCGTCCTCAGGTCTCATCCTGCTTCTCCTCCTCCTCCTCCTCCTCCTCCTCCTCCTCCTCCTCCTCCTCCCTCACCCTCTCCCTCCATACCTTCCTCAGGTCTCCTCCTCCTCCCTCAAGCACCACTATACCATCCTCGCACTGACTTACTACTCTACGTAAGAGCCANCCTCCTTCTCCTCCTCCTCCCCTCCTCCTCCTCCTCCTCCTCACATTATTATTAACATTATTATTAACATTATCAGGAGTAGAGTTTATGAGCGTCCAGTTTCGGGCGAGCGTCCGACGCTCGTAGTAGACTACTGCGCATATTGCGCATGCGCTGTGTGCGCCCTTGCAAAACAAGAGGCGCCTGCGCGCATGCGCACTTAGGAGCGTCCAGTTTCGGGCGAGCGTCCAAATACGCCGGTACAGGCCCACAAGGTGCCAGTCCGCCCCTGCTAGTGCGTGCGGTCAAATAGTGTGATGCTGAGCATTGCATCTGAACTGCATGTAGGGGAAACTGTTACCAATAATAGCCGAAAGAGAATACTAGACTTTGGTGGTATATAGATGATTATTCACAATCATTTTATTATTACTATTATTATAGGTCCAGCGTACGGCTCTGTCTATGAGTTTGTGCACGGTGCCAGCTAGTGGTTTGCGTGCCGTACGGCAAGACGCGAGGCAACCTAGCTACGTGTTGCAGAGAAGCATTTCATTGACATTTACCGAGTAAAACGTAATGATAGGCAGAGTAATCCTCGAGAGCAGGCCTCTCGACTTTGGCATTAAACACGATTCGCGTTTAATTGTCATAATTTAATTACTGAAACGGCCCAATGGCCCAATAGTCCAGCCTTACCGTAATCGAGCCCTTCGGTTAGCGACTGTCTTCCAACGATGAAATAAACGCCGTGAACAATGATTTCCTACGAGCACATAACTTACATCTACATACAGGCCTAACTTGTACGATATAAAAGCACATAACGCTGAAATCGCAATAAAATACAGTGGAAATCCCCACGACGATTCAGGAGTGGCAGAATCCATTATTGGCTGTTTTCAGATTCACACCACTGTTTAGCAACAACCACTAGCTGTATGGTTAGCAAACGAGACAGGACGCGCTATACTTTATATAGCATTGCGCGGTCCATTGCTTTCCAACAGGTGCGGCTATAGTCTGAAGACTAAAATCCGGTCGCTGACGTCACTATTATCTCCTGCATCAATATGCATCTATCCTCCTATCAATATGCATGTATAGATAATTACCTGAATAAATAAATAAATAAATAAATAATTAGTTTATTGTTTCTACTAATAGTGCAGCTTCGCGTGGATCTCTAAACAGACCACGACGTATCACTCGAGGTATTTCTCGGCAAACGTACAGCATGCAGTCAAAGCAAGCGGGAAATGCTATCACGCGGGCGGCGTGATTTTGTTCCTAGGTCAATCAAGAACGGGTGTTGCTATCCCCCGGGCGTGGAGGGACGGTGTATTACACAGTGTATTGTTGAAAGCTCTCTAACAATACACAGTGTATTGTCAAATGCCTAAACATACAATACACTGTGTATTGTTAGTTACCAGGATTATCTTCCGAAGTATCTGTATTGGCCGGATTACATGCAGGCATTACGCAGGCGAGAGGACCCGGTTGCCCGCGGACGTTATTTATATCGACCCGAGTCAGGGGCGTGTACGGGTGGGGGGACCCGGGGGGGGGATGGGGGGAGGGGGGGGACCGCCCCCCTGCTCGCGCAGAAAACGCATCTAAGGGGGGTCTAATTTCAAAAATGTTCTGGGGGAGGGCCCCCCATACCCCCCCTTCGCGTGCTCGCAAGTTTGGGTTACGGTTAGACCCCCCCTGGTACAAATCTTGTACACGCCCCTGCGAGTATCACGTATTTGATTTTGCAAAGAAAACGGTTTCGATCACGGGTAACTGTGTCTTTTTTAAATGAAAATTAACGGGAATTTTAACATTCAACCCCACGCTGACCTTTGCGGGTCAGATGAGAACATTCATAGTAAAATTTCTGTCAATCGATGGAAAAATATGAAGGGAGTTCCCAAGTGTACAACCAAACTTATCTGAAATTATAATATATCGTTTGTAAAGTGGCACGTAATAGAAGCGTTGCAATTATTAACTATCTGAAATGTTAGATAATTATAACGCAGTAATGATAACGCAGCAACAGTACCAATTACATGTTTTTGCCAAAAAAGTAAATGTGTACCGTATCAAATGTAATCATTGACAATACTATATTGATTTATATGAAATATTATATGATTATCTTTTATGCACGCAGGAGATGGAATGCATCACACCACCGATTTCGAGTAAGTTAACATTTCGAGCATTTAATCAATAGTCAGGATCAGTGCCAAACACCTTCTGGCGTTTCAGGTCCTTAGAATAATAAAAACGAGTAATAAGGGGTAACATTTCCGCTCGATCATCAGTAATAATAATTATCATTACTACACGATCTTTTAGATCCATGTAAAACTGGAGCGATTTGGGAGAGCTGCAGTTGCTTGGAAGTTGCTTGGACAAGTTGGGAAACTGCATATCAGACGTTCAAGGTCCTTGGACACCGCCTGCCTTTCATTACGTACACAGACACGCACGCGTACGCGCGGCCGCGCACACACAATCTAAGCAAACGATTGTATGCACACACGTCCCCACATGCATGTGCACGCGAGCGTGTACGTAAATGCATGCGCATACACGCATACCTGCGCATCACACATGGGCGCATATACACGCATGCGTGCATGTACATGCATGCATAGACTCAAAATACACATTTTCACTGTGTGTGCGCGAGCGCTGCTCTCGGCGCGTGCATAACCGTACACACGTAAGGCTACAGTTATATTTTTGCTTGTTAGTTCCCGTCTCATATATATATATTCATATATATATATATATATATATATATATATATATATATATTCTATTTTATATAGGCGGAAATACATTAAACATCGATACAGACCAGTATGTATGGTTGGATGGTACGCCCGTTACCTGGTGGAAAGGTGCAGGCAACTATGCTGAGAGCTATGTAATTGAATCCTGCTTGATCTATAATGCGTAAGAACATTTACTGTGAAATTGACTGATGTTACTAATTATCAGTATCACATACATTAGAGACACTTTATAATGACTTTATTTAGAGCCGTCTGTATTATATGCCAAACGGCTATTAGCTGATAGTGCCGCATTGGTATGTTCATCAATTGACGAATGAGCAAATTGTCTAAGTTTGTTACGCATAATCATAATGTAGCGAACCAATGCAGTATGTACATATTTTTACATTAATACCTGGCATTGATTGCAGTTACGTGTGACTCGGTATGAGTCATTATTTAGTATTGCCGAAAGGACCGATGGGTTCACATTTGTAGGTCTACTTGATTGTAATAAAAATAACTACTAAAACGGTGGCAGCACTCTCTTATATAAGCAAATGACCTGCTGTTACTTTTACTGTTATATATATATATATATATATATAGAGAGAGAGAGAGAGAGAGAGAGAGAGAGAGAGAAGAAGAGAGAGAGAGAGAGAGAAGAGAGAGAGAGAAGAAGAGAGAAGAGAGAGAGAGAGAGAGAGAGAGGAGAGAGAGAG
>NW_014580609.1:4550-9326 GCF_000485595.1 Priapulus caudatus
GAGAGAGAGAGAGAGAGAGAGAGAGAGAGAGAGAGAGAGAGAGAGAGAGAGAGAGAGAGAGAGAGAGAAAGAGTACAATGCAATTTCTTAAATTAATTAATTTTCTTTACAGATGGCTAACTATTACTAACCCGGTTGGGTTGAATGATGAACAGTGCGGAAATACAGTGATTGGTCAAATCGTGTGTGAGAGTAGACATTTAAATTAACGACACATACTAGGTTCACAAGCAACACGTTCTAGTACTCGATGTGGCTATTCAGGATACGAATGTATAGTTCAGATATATTTCTCTTAGCTACACAAGATCTAACAACATATACCTGGCATACACATATTCGAATAACGTACAATAGTCCCATTTATCCATGCAAAAATCTGGGTCGAGCGGGACGTCAATTTTTTTTATCGGGTACCAACTCTATTCGATATACGTGAAATATACATGCGTCTATGACCGTATTGGTCATAGACACAAGCTATCTGAAATCCCACATTGAGCCTTATACTGGGGTTCTCTTAGCAGTTAACAAACTTAACTCTCCAAAGTCTCGAACCAACTCGCGCCAGCCTAGAGACTTGACCGTGATCCTTTGCTCATAGACGGAACACCTCTGTGTGGTTGGCAGCGAGTGTATAATACCGCCTATATAAGCACCTGACAAATGATAGTCGTTCGATCATTTCGCTTAACCGGGCTAGTTCATGCGAACATAGAGCGCCATCGCCATATAGGGCCTACTTGTGTATTCTCATATAGCGACGATACGTGTTGGCAAATACAACCCGGAATGACAATCAAAAGGTATGAGTGATATTTTTTGCGAGCGATATTCAAAGATGCGTTGTACACAACCGATATGGTTACTTGCAGAAAAATTGCAGAAAGGCCTAGCTTGCTCATGAGTAAATGACGCTACAAAGTTTAAAGACTATTAGGTAAATCAATAAATGTACTTCAAAATAAATAAAATAATTCAAATAAAATATCCGTCATATCCGCGAGAGTAGCCGTCAGTTAAGACCAGGGAAAGACAAATTGCATATATTATATATCTCTAGTATCTATGTTGGCGTGTATACGTTGGCGTGTGGCGTGTGGCGTGTGGCGTGTTGCGTATGTACCCAGCTAATCCCCCAGCGGAAGAAGAAGAAGAGCGAAAGAGGATGAAGATGAGAAGAGAACCAGGCCTTCCAATCGTCCAGCGGAAGAGGGAGAAGCAGACGGAGAAGATGGAGAAAGAAAAACTAACAGAGGAGCAGCAGATGAGCAGAAGAAGCAGAAGACTAACACGTTGACGATAGGGTAAGCTACATCGTAATTTCACTGTATACATAGCCACAAATTCGGAAATAATTTATTAACAGTAAAATAGCTCGCGAATTGTCGAGCAGCGCGCGAATTTTCGTAGTTATATAGCTAGCGCATGGTATTCGAATTTCATTGTACGGCGTGACGGTGACTCAAAGCGTCGAAAGGGAAGATGTCGAGATAGTAAGCCTATGCGATGAGAAATGCGAGGCCCCTAGCCGCTTCTAAAGTATGACCTCGAACGTGGCCAATAGGGTAAGCTGAAATTAGCGTCCCTGCCAACAGAGGCATACTACGGTACAAACTCACCATAGTGCATAATAAAGATATTTAATTAAAGGTGACGAACGAGCTAAAACAGCGGAGCGCCCGGGAATGGGTACGTCCGATTTCGTCACGCGTCGCGTCATTTTTGAGTCACGGCTGCTAGCCGATAACATTTGGTCGATACCACGACATAGCAAAACCACGAATTCAAATTTTTAATAAACAAAGAGTTGGCTATGGATCTGTGTTTACGATATAGCTTAGCCGGTGATATCTGTATTTTATGTTTCGTTGTTTGTTTGTTTTCTTTTGATTAACAGATTTACTAACGTGTTGTACGCGGTAAGAGGTATCCTTGTTTCGCCATCCTTCCCTAGCCTTTCCATGCCGATTCCAGTTGAGTTACCGTTGCAGACTGTCGACCTCTTCCTGTGATACGGAAAATGAGACGTCATTTTTTACTAGACAGCTGCAGCAATATCCCCTCAACTCGTTTCAAAACAGGAATTTCCATTCCTTCTCGGACCTCAAGGATTTACCTCACCATCATGACACTGTTTAATGTTTCAGACTTAGACTAACGTTTTTAACTTTTAATGTTTTTTATATATAACTGTATTTTCGTGGGAACACTAATTATTTCGAGAGGGAAGGAAGGATTGTTGTATTGTAGGGCTAATTAGGGCTTTGCGTCTATACTTCTAACCCTGGTTAGTTATTGTTGTTTTGGTAATGACGCGGGATGTACGGCACTATATATACGTAGCCCCACCCCGCACCCTAATGATTACAGACAGTTGCGCGTTAATATGTCACTAATAGTAGAAGCAGCGGGTGAGAAACTGGTTCGGATTGTATTGCGTCCGGGTTGTTTTAAGAAGCGTATAAATAGACGCTCGGAGAGACGGAAGAGGGAGCTACCGAGTTACGGAGTCAGGGCGTCATTTAACCAGAGGAGATACGACGATGTAGAAAGATATACGAAAACGGAGATGACGGGACCTAGGCACGGTCACCCACCTAGGTTGCCGTATGTATATATTTTGTATGTGTTCGAGTTTACTAATAATGTCCTAGTTCAACAACGAATCAGCGACTACGTCATCTAGCTCTACGTCATCTAGCTCTACCTGACTACGCTGCTACTCTATTTGCTACAATCGGCTACGCTGCTACAATCTGCTATTTGCTACAATCTACGGTTGCTACAAGTCTAAGCTGTCGACGCTACAGAACCCTACACGGAGATCTTCAACTATTCGCATTACAATACGTATTTGTAAAAGCCGGGTTTCCTTTGTATGCGAATCTGATCAAGTCAGGCTCTGCTAGTGCTGTAACAAAGTTCTTTTTACTTGTATTGGACGAATGGAGTTCTGTAATGTACCAATACAACGATTGCCGTGAAGTAATCCCTAGGGTATCGTGGTACGTGTTTTTATCTGTTTCTGTCATTAACGAACTACATTCGCTCGACGAATTTGTTCATAACACTTTCGCTGCGCACCCACACTCGTTATCCATATAATAACAACTTGCAGCTCGCTGATGCTGTCTGGTTGCCTGGTGGAGTCAACAACAAATACTAAAATTGCATATTACGGAGAATGGAGCTAGACTCACTAAATAATAAAATAAAACACTGTCATTTTATGTATATACGATATGCACGTTACGCAAGCGAGTTATGCAAGCGAGTATATTACCCACGTATTATTCAATGTTACCATAGTGATGTTGAGGTAGTGCGTAGGGTAAGCGCAACAAACGTATAAATGTAGTATATTGATCAAAAAGCAGTTTCACTGGTTGCTATAATACTTTTTCAGAGTCATACCTATTGAACATCGATTGAATTAATTGCCAACTTACCAAACGTTGTCTTGGAAATGTAAACCACCTCTGTCAGTGTATGGATATTCTATTTCCATGTCAAATTATAGAAAGGGTTTTCATTTTCTAGTTAACAATAGTGCAAAGAGTGAAGGTAATTGAAAGTCATTAAATGTTGTGTTCGCGTCTCCCAAACAACATGCATAGAGATTCAGACTAAAAATAAAATAAACAGGGAAACAGCATGCACAAACGTAAAAGGTAGGGTACAGGTTGGCTTGCGTTACACTCATAAGTGCGATAATGTTGGACCTTGGACTTTTTATGTACCTACACATGCCAGGTTGTAGATTGCTCAATTGTTATATGTGTGGTTAGAATCGCGTAACGCATCTATATTTCGTCGTTCATGTTATTAACGAGAAAAACAATCTGTAAGCTACAACTATATAATAGCTCGATCACTTATATCCTAAAATTATATATATAGTTTATATTCTATATTACACACACGCGCGCGCGCACACGCACACACACGCACGCATACACACACACATACACATTACACACACACACACACACACACACACACACACACAGCACACAACACACCACCACACACACAGCCACACACACACATCACGCCACACTAACGCACTACTACATCTCACACACACACACACAGCACACCACAGCACACACACACACACACAGCACCACCACACACACACAACATCACACAGCACACACACACAGACGAGCACGCACGCATCGCACGCACACACCAGGGGCACTCACACAGCGCACACGCACACGCCACAGGCAGGTCCGTCTGACGACACCAGCCAAATGTGCCTGCGCCACAGACGGCACAGTGCCACACACAACACAACACAGGGCCACAGCCACAGGATGCTTGGTGCGGCGTGAGGCCACGCAAAAGCGCCGGGGCGGCACGCGACGGCCGCGCGGTGGAGGACGAGCACGCGGCACGACACACTCACAGACGCACACACACGACACACAGTACACACACACACACACACACACAACACACTACACGCACACACACACACACACACACACATCCCACACACACACATCGCGCACACACACACACACACACACGTAAGACACCACACACCACATTGGCCACAACACACACACACACAACCACACACACACAACACATCACAATCACACACACACACACAACACACACGACAAACACAGCACACACATGCTAGCCACATCAGAAGGCCTACGTACCACAGCACAGCGTGCATCACAGCACACACAAGAGAGAACAGGAAACAACAACTGAAACACACTGATATATTCATACATCAACGCTTCGGCATAA
>NW_014580609.1:9646-15849 GCF_000485595.1 Priapulus caudatus
CTCTCTCTCTCTCTCGCTCTCTCTCTCTCTCTCCCTCTGTCGCTCTCTCTTTATCTCTCTCTCTCTCTCTCTCTCTCTCTCTCTCTCTGTGCGTGTGCGTTTGCGTGCGCTTGTGGGTGTGGGTGTGTGTGCGTGCAGCGTAGGTATATTAGTGCGCTTGTGTGTCCTAGTAACATAAACTTTTATGCATGTTTCCCATATATAATTTGTGTGTTTTTAACTTGGGTTTCGCTGGATATCTAAAAAGAAATCACTCACCACGTCAAAATGAGTCGAACGATGATATCTCATGAATAAAGTAGAGATATATGTGTATGGAGACTGACACGAACTTTGCGTCGTGTTTTTGTTTGATATACCGAGAAATAGATGTCAATAGGCAGGATATATGTTCATCAAACATTTACACTCTCATCGAGGATAGGTACTAGAAAGTGACCGACACAAGTGTTGAAATAGGTATAGACTACCGGCCCCGAGGGGGGGTACTCCGCATAGTGACGTAGGATAATCATATGCGCCCATTTTTCATCATCCAGCCATCTTTTTGCCCATGATTTCACCATCGAGCCATCCTTTCCCCCCTATTTTTTCATTGTCGGGCCACCTTTTGCCACATGTTTTCACTGTCGATCCATCTTTTTGCCCAATGTTTTCACCGTCAATTAAGCCATCTTTTTGCCCTAAATTTTCCCATTTAGGTGGAGCTAGAGCCGAGCACCCCTATACCCCCCAAAAAGGTCGTGACGGTGGTCGGGTTAATAATGTCCCGCTGTGAAGTGCATTGTGCAACTCGTGCATTGTGAGTAGTGCCAGCCAAAGGCTATTTAAAATTAAGAATCTGATTTCTCCCTAGATTTTTATTAATAACGATTTAGCGGGAAATATTTGATATGTCATTTACACGCGCCCCTCAGCATAACGAAATCCAATCGAGTTCACTTGTTGATTTCCAGCACCCCCATCAGGGAAACATTTGTACTAAACCGTAACAACAAATATGGACGGTTCACTATGGAAAATTTTTCACCACAGCAACCAGCCAAACAAAGCATAAGAGTATGTTTATATGTTAAGTCAGTTATCAGAATGACGTTTTTATTAAGTGTCTTCGTGTGAGGCATGTGGATTTTTAATTTTATATGATTTCAAGGCAAATTTATAGATTATGAACTATAGACGTATACGGTAGGCCTATCACATAGACCGAATAATTCTGTCCCATATATTATACAGAGTGGCTATTAGCTCCAAGAAACGGTATTGCTAGGGTTAGAATACCGGTGTATTGACGTTAGTCACACAGCCTGGTCGGGTTAAGTGGCTATATGCCCGGCAGCCGACGTATATCTGACGGCTGCCGGGCACGGTCTTCGATTTCCTAAATGCCCGGCAGTTTTTAATTTTTTGCGTTATCTCAAGTAAACAAGGGTTAGGGTTAGAAATAGGATTAGGGTTAGGGTTAGGGTTAGGTTTAGGGCTAGAGTTAGGGTTTTTGTTAGGTTTAGGGTTATGGTTTGTGGCTATATGCCCGGCAGCCGGGCACGGTCTTCGTTTTCCTAAATGCCCGGCAGTTCCTAACCCTAACTCTAACCATAACCCTAAACCTAACAAAAACCCTAACTCTAGCCCTAAACCTAACCCTAACCTTAACCCTAATCCTATTTCTAACCCTAACCCTTGTTTACTTGAGATAACGCAAAAAATTAAAAACTGCCGGGCATTTAGGAAATCGAAGACCGTGCCCGGCAGCCGTCAGATATACGCCGGCTGCCGGGCATATAGCCACTGTGTATATTATAGGCAGTGGCTACGGGTACGGTAGCCGTATCTTAATATCTCGAGGCTACGGGTACGGGAGTCTATTCGTTTTCATACTTAACGAGACAAAGATGGCGGCGGGGGCGCTAGATTTCTAAATAACGCCTTGGAAAATAAATTCACGATTTGAGAGTTTAGATGAGCTAGAACCCTAACCCTAACCCTAAACCTAACCCTAACCCTAACCCTAAACCTAACCATAACCCTAATCCTAACCCTAACCCTAACCCTAACGCAAAAAAGGGGCTTGAACGACCGACGGCTACCGTACCTCCAGCCACTGCGTATATTATACGCTGTGGCTATATGCCCGGCAGCCGGGCACGGTCTTCGTTTTCCTAAATGCCCGGCAGTTCTTAACACTAACTCTAACCCTAACCCTAAACCTAACAAAAATCCTAACTCTAGCCCTAAACCTAACCCTAACCCTAACCCTAATCCTAACTCTAACCCTAACCCTTGTTTACTTGAGATAACGCTAAAAATTAAAAACTGCCGGGCATTTAGGAAATCGAACACCGTGCCCGGCAGCCGTCAGATATACGCCGGCTGCCGGGCATATAGCCACTGTGTATATTATAACCTTTTTTATATTTTGGTGAGGGTTATATTGGCCAATATAACCCTCACCAAAATATAAAAAAGGTTATATGGGACAGAATTATTTGGTCTAGGTATCACAGGGACTTGAGGCGGAAAAAAAAGTGTTACGGTATATGCCTAAATGGCAGTGGCTACGGGTACGGTAGCCGTATCTTAATGTCTCGAGGCTACGGGTACGGGAGTCCATTCGCTTTCATACTTAACGAGACAAAGATGGCGGCGGTGGCGCCAGATTTAGAAATAACGCCTTGGGAAATAAATTCACGATTTGAGAGTTTAGATGAGCTAGAACCCTAACCCTAACCCTAACCCTAACCATAACCCTAAACCTAACCTTAACCCTAATCCTAACCCTAATCCTAACCCTAACGCCAAAAAGGGGCTTCAACGACCGACGGCTACCGTACCTCCAGCCACTGCGTATATAAATAGAAGTAGTATAATATATAATACTTCTATTTATATATATAACACTTTTTTTTTCCGCCTCAAGTCCCTGTGTACGGTATAGTATAACGTACGTGTCGTGAGACCATGTATACTCCATAGTCTAGATTAACCCGACCAGGCTTAGAGTCAGACCAATAAATTGTGCCCTAAAATCTTTTGTATTCTGATGTTATTTTAGGATAAATAAAACATCAGAATAACATAAAATAATCAGAACACATGATCAGAGCACATCAGAATCACCTAAAATAACATCAGAATATAAAAATTTTTAGGGCACAATTTGTTGGTCCCTCGGTCGGTTCCGGTGTGCAGGTTAAACTCCGTTTATACCGTTTAGTCTTAGACGGTATTATATTTTAAAACAGAGTTTTGAGTTCTTAGATGCCTTATTCATCTTTGGTTTAATTGGTTTGCCTGCATTGCACTTTTGTATTAAATACATGTGACTGGGCCATATCCATATTGTTTCCATAGCCCTAGCTCTAGTAACTATAGCCCTCCGCTCCGCCTGCGGTAGAGCGGAGGGCTATAGTTCTAGAGCTACCATAGCCCTTGCCCGTAAAAGACGTATTCCAAGCTCTCTTTTCACCGTTTCGAATCGAATGGATAACGTAAGTGTAATGGTGGACATTCTAAATGCAAAGCGCTATTTTAAAATATAATGCAGTCAATTAAACGGAGTTTAAACCATAGTTTAACCTGCACACCAGAAACAACCGAGGGCGATTTGAGGTATGGAAACAAGCGTTTACCTAGACGGTGCGGGAATTCGCGGCGGGTAGTAATTTGCCGCATTTAGGAACACTGACACTGTTTCGAACAGTGGTTTAGTTAATTAATTTAATGAGTAATCACCTGTCTCAAATGCTTATTCAGTTATTGTTCAGTGACAGTGGAATTTAGTTTTTGTAGTTCAGCCAAGAAAAGATGCTTGAGTGGATAATGCATCGCCACTTTGGATTTTTAGGTATAATTTATTAATTAATAATTATATATCATGATAGCTAAGACTCAAGAGATGAGCACGCAGTATATGAGTCATGACGTCGTGTATACTACTTCATCTCTATCTGTAATTCTGTTCATGCTGGTTTTCTTTTTCAAAGTTCCAGAAGTTGGTAAATCAGCCCTATGACGAGGCAATTGAACTGTCCGATGAAGAGGATATTGTAACCACAGCACTTCAAAATATAGAATCTTCTGTCTCGTGTGGTATGTGTAGAAGGCTTACAAAACTACGCAATTGCCATATATTAATTATGCTGTAGAAAACAAATAAACATCTCTCTTCACTGAAAAATATGAAACTTTTAAGGAATATTTTTCATTATACAATAGCGTAATTTCCGTGATATTTTTATTGTTATGTTATATTTTTATTTTTCATTTCTGTGACGGGTAAGGTTTGGAAAATGGCGTATATATATGTAAATTGGAAATGAATATTTCAAATAACAAATAGTGTATATTACGGGAGGTTGTTATTTTGTGAGGCACTGGGAACGCCATTGTTTTCTCGTTGACAATCAAAAAAGGGGCCAGCAGAGTGTAGTACATTGAAAAATTACCAAAAACATCAAATATGTGTAAATCGAGGGTTAGGCCTATAATCCCTATTGTTGAGGGATTTCTTCTTGCAATCCTTCATTTAAGAGTATATATCTTCTGTCCAGATAAAATCTATTCAATCTTTATAGAGTATAACAACATATTTAGTTGCTTAATAGAAGTTTTTGCTTCTTTACAGAATTAAAATAGAATGCTAAGTGCAGACATTGAAAGTTAGCTTGTGCAACCTATACTGTGTCAGTTACGAAATGTTTATGCACCAACACAGTGTGCCACAGCTATCAGCTGGTCATTCTCAGTTTATGTGCTTACGAGATTAATGATCATTTTTGCCATGTGTATAGTCATGGGTTTAATACCATCCGTTTTATTAGTACATCTTGATAACCATAAAAAATGTCCCAATTTACCGGTGAACACAGTTCCAGTTGCCAATGCATACCTACTTCTATCTTACGCAACTGTCCGTACACAACAAGCACTGTACAATACACACACAAACATAGCATGTAGTACCATACATATTGATTTTCCCAATGATGGGTTTTTAAATGGCATGTAAGTGTTGGCTAAGTTTAGCTACTGTGAGGAATTTAGGTTATTAAGGCTTTTAGTGATAAGTTTACATGATTATCAAGTATGTACTTGTTTTTATGCTGCCCAGGGCAATAAGGCAACAAGTAAGGTATGTACTAATTGGATGCTTTCAGGGGTAGAAATAAGGAGAAAAAAAGAGATGGTCCACAGGACCATCTAGTTTGAAATTTAGATGGTCCTCCTAAATTT
The DNA here is from genome assembly GCF_000485595.1 of Priapulus caudatus. NCBI lineage: Eukaryota > Metazoa > Priapulida > Priapulimorpha > Priapulimorphida > Priapulidae > Priapulus > Priapulus caudatus. The sequence continues at coordinate 14,879 of NW_014580609.1, forward strand.
TAGATGGTTTTCCTAAATTTCAAATTGTTCTCTAAAAGTAATGCGGCGTGCAATTAAGCATAAGAAAGAGATTTTACATGGTGATAAAATGGTTTAATTATTTACCTACAACAGTGTTAGAGTTTTAAAATAAAAACCTTTTGCCAAACTGGGCGAGTGAGTCAATATAGGTTAACTGGCCCAAATTTTAAAACAAAAATGCTTGTCAAACAATAGTGAAAAAATAGACTATGGGGGTGAGTTCGGGAAGGGGTCCCTGATTAGGCGGGGTCTGGGAACCCTCCCCCAGAATTTTTTTGGAAAATTACGCCTCTTAGATGTAATTTCCTGCACTCTGAGGCAGCATTATTAAACAATCTTCATCACAAAAATATCACTGTTGAGTTGAGTATTTTAATCTTTGGGGACACCAAAGACAAAAATACTTGCTTAAAAAAAGAGAAACATAATAAACTTCAAATTGCTGAGGGTTGAACTGCTCAGTCTCTGCCAAGTTGTGCAAGTACAAGGCTAAAGGGCCAGGCACACTAGGCGATTAGATCGGGCGATAAAATCGGGCGACAAAATCACCTGATTCTATCGCGCGAGTCGAGTGGACACACTAGGCGATTAAATTGGGCGATTAAATCGCCGGTGAATGAAGCACACACACACGCACACACGCGCACAAGCACACACACGGCACGACACTACACAGCAAAACGCAGCGCCGTTGTGCTGAAAAAAAATACATTGTGATTTCGCGCATTGTGTCTGAGCGCATCGTGTTCACTCTGGTTCAGTGATCAGAAATTATGCATGTGCTTGTTGTCCATTGGCTGATGAATTGTACAATCGGGCGATGTTATCGCCGGCCCCGGACACACTAGGCGATGAAATCGGGCGATAATATCAAAACGTTTTGATCTATGCGATGACATCGGGCGATGAAATCGGGCGATAATATCAAAACGTTTTGATCTATGCGATGA
>NW_014580610.1:0-10000 GCF_000485595.1 Priapulus caudatus
CACACACACACACACACACACACACACACACACACACACACACACACACACACACACACACACACACACGTGCGCGCGCAATAAACGACGATGATAGCAGACTACTCATTTTGTAATATCGCTCGCATAATTCCCATCCCGCTATCATGTACTTCTAAGCCATCGCCACCATACTATATACTTCTAAGCAACCTCCATCCACCCACCCACCCATTATTAGTTCCTCGCCTGCTCTGCCTAGCCGCAGTTAATCTCAGCTATACATAGTAATGATGTCAACATAATATATACGCAATATGTGCAGCATGCCGTCTAAAGGCGTATACACTCCTGCTGCTGCTGCTACTGTGTGATGAGGAAAAGCGACTAAAGTTTAATATACCTCTCTCTCTCTCTCTTCTCCTCTCTCTCTCTTCTCTCTCTCTCTCTCTCCTCTCTCTCTCTCTCTCTCTGCACAGCGGACTCCCTCCACGCTCCTCATNCTCTCTCCTCTCACACGGACTCCCTCAACCTTCTCTCATCACCTCCTCCCACACTGACTCCCTCAACCTTCTCACATCTCCTCCTCCCACACAGACTCCCTCAACCTTCTCTCATCTCCTCCTCCCACACTGACTCCCTCAACCTTCTCACATCTCCTTCTCCCACACAGACTCCCTCAACCTTCTCTCATCTCCTCATCCCACACTGACTCCCTCAACCTTCTCTCATCTCCTCATCCCACACTGACACCCTCAACCTTCTCTCATCGCCTCCTCCTCCCACACTGACTCCCTCAATCATCTCTCATCTCCTCCCACGCTGACTCCCTCCATCTTCTCTCATCTCCTCCTCCCACACTGACTCCCTCAACCTTCTCTCATCTCCTTCTCCCACACTGACTCCCTTAACCTTCTCTCATCTTCGCCTCCTATACTGACTCCCCTAACCTTCTCTCATCTCCTCCTCCCACACTGACTCCCTCAACCTTCTCTCATCTCCTCCTCCCACACTGACTCCCTCAACCTTCTCTCATCTCCTCCTCCCACACTGACTCCCTCAACTTTCTCTCATCGCCTCCTCTTCCCACACTGACTCCCTCAACCTTCTCTCATCTCCTCCTCCCACACTGACTCCCTCAACTTTTTCTCATCGCCTCCTCCTCCCACACTGACTCCTTGAACTTTCTCTCATCTCCTTCTCCCAAACTGACTCTCTCAACCTTTTATCATCTTCTCCCACACTGACTCCATCAACCTTCTCTCATCTCCTCCTCCCACACCGACTCCCTCAACCTTCTCTCATCTCCTCCTCATACACTGACTCCATTAATCTTCTCTCATCTCTTCCTCCCACACTGACTCCCTCAACTTTCTCTCATTGCCTCTTCCTCCCACACTGACTCCCTCAACCTTCTTTCATCTTCTCCCACACTGACTCCTTCAACTTTTCCTCATCTCCTTCTCCCACACTGACTTCCTTAACCTTCTCTCATCTCCTCCTCATACACTGACTCCATTAATCTTCTCTCATCTCTTCCTCCCACACTGACTCCCTCAACCTTCTCTCATTGCCTCTTCCTCCCACACTGACTCCCTCAACCTTCTTCTCATCCTTTCTCCCACACTGACTCCCTCAACCTTCTCTCATCTCCTCTCACACTGGACTCCCAACACTTCTCTTCATCTCCTCGTTCCTCCCACACTGACTCCCTCAACTCTCTACCCATCTCCTCATTTCCCACACCTGACCTTCGCGTCAACCTTCTCTGCATCTCTCCTCCCACCTGACTCCCTTCAACCTTCCTCAATCTCCTCTTTCACCATCCTCCTCTCACCATTTCCCTCAATACCACCTCCTGCCACCACCGTCCTATACACCACCTTCTCCCACCATTATCATCCCACACTGCCTCTTACCACCTCCTCCCACCAATACTCTCCCACCACCTCCTCCCATCACCTCCTCCCACCACCTCCTCCCACCACCTCCTCCCACCACCTCCTCCCACCACCTCCTCCCATATCGTCTTTATCTACTGGCATCCTCTCTCTCTTTTAACCACCTCCTCCCACCACCCCTCCTACTACCTTCTCCCACTACCTCTCCCACCACCTCCTCCCACCACCTCCTCCCATATCGCCTTCATCCACTACATCCTCCCTCCTCTTTCACCATCTCCTTTCAACACTTCCTCCCATCACCTTCCCCACCTACACCGTGCGTGCAGTGACGTGAGAGCATGCGTGCGGGACCGTCGCGCCAACGAGGTCTGTGTGCGTTCGCGTGCTGCTGCGTGCGTGCGTGCGTGCGCTGCGGTGCGCTGCGCGAATGCATTCGTTGCTCAGTATTAACAATGGCATAAGCGCCCTGGTGTTTGTGAAGAGGGGGCCTGAGTGCGTTGTACGTTCCTTCCCGTCTCTCCGTCTCTCCCGCCTCTATTACCCCTTCATCTCTCGGTCACTTTCAATCTGACTCTCACCTCTTCTCTCTCTTTTTCTTTCTCTCTCCTTCTCACTCGCGCGCGCTCTTTCTCTCTTTCTCTCTTTCTCTCTTTCTCTCTTTCTCCTCTCCTTTCCCTCCTCTCTCTCTCTATGTAAGCTTCCTCTCTCTCTCGCTCTCTGCCTCACTTTCCTTCCTTCTCCCTCCCTTGCCGTCTTTATTCCTCTCTCTCACGTCACTCCTCGCTGATGTGGGACTCACTCCCCAATCCCTCTCATTTGTTGTGCAGACGCTCAATAGCTCCCCCTCTTTCTATTTCTCTCTTCTTCGCTCTTTCTCTCTTCTCTCTCTCTCTCTCTCTCTCTCTCTCTCCTTCTCTCTCTCTCTCTCTATCTATTTATTCATCTATCGAACACACTCTCTCGCGCTTTCTCTCTCTCTGTTATATGCCGTCGACTAGCGCGAGCTTTTTCCACTTTATAGTTTATTATCGATATTGGGTTGTTTGTTGGTATAAAGGCGAACGCGCCGTCTACAGCATATTACCCCCGAGGGAGCAATTCCGAAATCGCCGCAGACGATAATATAATACATCGAAAATTGCAAGCGAGACGTCTTCCAGTTATGCGAAATAACAATATTCCTTATAGAAGGAAAACGAACGTCGGTGGCGAAATATAATCTCGTTTCGTGTAATTACGCGAAAGTTAATCGAAAAGGCGGATGTTGCGTCGATGCGCGCGCCCCCTGCGTGACGTGTAATCCCTCCCGTCGTGACGTCATTGATTTCTGTGCTGACGCGTTGTTGCAGGATTTCCTTGGGAGGGTGATCTACACTCTGGGAGAGATCGTAGGACCCAGCGGAAACAAACTAGAGAAGGATCTAGCGTGAGTAACGATTACGATAATAATAATCATAATAATAATAATAATATTATTATCATTAATAATAATAATATTAATAATAATAATATTAATCATAATAATCATAATAATTATAATAATCATAATAACAACAACAAGTATATTATAATCATAAAAAATAGTAAGTAACAGTAGTGAAATAAGTTGAATAAGAAATGAAATTGTTATAGATGATGAATTCCAGATAAGGCTTAGAAAAAAGTTCCAGACTAAATGTTCATTTCCGTTCACATCACGTCCTTCTATCGTCGTTCGTTGTTAGATCGGCATAGCTTTATAGCTCACCCCCGCCACGCACCAACTTTCATCATCTTCGTTGATTTTTTTTATTCGCTCCCAATATTTAATCAACTCGGGCGATTTTTTTTTATCTCATGTTGTTTATTTTTCATCGGGTCGATTATTTATTTATATGTTTCTTTCTTTTGATTTATTTATCTATTTACGAGCACGGCACTCGAGGAGAGAGGGAGAACGAAAGGGAGAAAGAAAGAAGGGGAGTAAGGGAGCCCGGGTAAACCTCACACACGGGTTGTGAGATATCGCGGGATGACGCTGGGGGCAGCCTGTCGCGTTACAACATCCGAACCTACGGCCACGCGTTAATCACCACCAACGGCGACCGGTCACCGGGGGATTGACGTTATATTTTGCCACTGACACTTCAGCGTGGTGTGGGACGTGGGTTGGTGGTGGGGGGGGGGGTGTGAAGGAAGAGTGGGGGGTGTGGGTGCGATGTCAATGGGGAGTCGTAGGTGCTGTCAGAACCACAGGCACTTGGAGCGTTTCAATAAAATATAATGCTAAATAAATACGAAATATATTTACTACCAAAGATATTTCTATACTCTATTTCGCCTATTATTGCCGACAATTTCCTGCAAATGCCGTCCAAATGCTCATCTCCAACAAACGCTGGCAGCCGCCATGGCTGCCGCCATGGCTGCCGCTGCACACTGACACATAAATATATAGCAGGTAGGAAAGCGTGCTGCCAAAATTCGCTCGACGCTCGCTTGATTTCACACAAATACAAAACAAATATTCAACCATTCTACTCCATCTTTATTTCTATTTGAAGAACAGTGTTCACTTGTTATAAAAACATACTACCTGTGTTCGTAACCGAGCTGTGTCACGCGAAATCACACAAAGCCTGACAAAATTCTCGCGTTCACTCCCGTTGCGCAGTTTATGTAAATGGCTGTTAGAATCAGGAAACACCCACCGGCGCTCTTCGTGACCTCATTTTTGCGCCGCAACGCTGCAACGCTTTTGCAACGTTCCACTGGCGAGGCTCGTACGGGAGTTGGAAAGCAGCGTGGTAGTTTCCCAAAATGCAGTGTGCCGCTTATAGCCCTGTACTTGCAGCCATTTACATAAACTGCGCAACCTGAGCGAACGCGAGAATTTCGTCAGGCTTTGTGTGATTGAGTAAAATGGTTGAATATTTGTGTTGTATTCGTGTGAAATCAAGCTAGCGTCGAGCGAATTTTGGCAGCACGCTTTCCTACCTGCTATATATTTATGTGTCAGTGTGCAGCGGCAGCCATGGCGGCAGCCAGCGTTTGTTGGAGATGAGCATTTGGACGGCATTTGCAGGAAATTGTCGGCAATAATAGGAGAAATAGAGTATAGAAACATTAAGACTTTGGTAGTGAATAGATTTCGTATTTATTTAGCATTATATTTTATTGAAACGCTCCAAGTGCCTGTGGTCAGAACCACTTCAGATGATACTCGCTCACTCGCTCTCTCTCTCGAGTCATCGCTCTCTATTAAGGGTTCTTTCTTTTGCGCGTTCGTTCTCTCTCTCCACTCTCTTTAGCTATTTTTTCTCTTGCTTGCTTTATATATATATAGATATATCTCTCTCTCTCTCTCTTTGGTATTACTTTCTCTCTCTTTCTCTCATTGATTCTCTCTCTCTCTCTCTCTCTCTCTCTCTCTCTCTCTCTTTGGTTCTCTCTCTCTCGCTCTCTCGCTCTCTCTCGCTCTCTCTGGTTCTTTCTTTCTCTCCCTCCGCCCTCATTCTCATCATAGCGCCGCTCCTGCATGGCGGTTCGCATGCCCCCCCCCCACTCCCCCGGGTTTCTTCCTGCTCCCACCATGGCCGGCGCAAGGAAGAAGGGATGAGAACCCCCGTGTACGCGCCCCCGGACGTACGGCCCGCGTGCCGCCGCGTGCGACGAACGGCAACACGGGGGCGCGTACAACACGGGGACAATGATCACGGGGTAACGAACAACGTTATTACAGGGGGAGGAGGTGGAGGGAGGAGAACGGGAGGGAGGACGGGGAAGGGGTCGGGCTCAGATCCAGGGATCGCACGCTCAGTTGAATATTTATTTCTATGTGGGCTGGCCGTCATCCGGGTATTTAAAGGGAGAGTTTAGTCTAGGTTCTAGGGGTATTTTCAGCTAATTTAGGTTATAATTACGCTACATAAAAAGTTTCATGGTTCAATCACCATTAGAAATATTTAAAAAAAAACGTTTTAAAACTAACGACTACAGTTTGATTACAACGACGGTGGCGCCACTCAAAGCGCACGATCTGATAAGTTGCGCAAAACCACTTTCCAGCCAAGGGCTACAGACCGATGGTGTTTCTTATTTATTTATTTAAAAGCAAAAGGAGTGTAATATCTTATAAACGACATATAGTTTCAGTTATAATATGAATGAATTTGCCATAAAATGAATATCGTTTGGTTAAATAGCATTTAGGTATAAATATAAAAGCACTTTTGTGATTAGCCCTCGGTCTGTAACGTGCAAAATAAATTGTCAAATACGCAACTTTTTCGGGGTGGCAGCACAGTCGCGGGTGTCATGGCGCCGTTCAAATTTCGTAGCGTTGATGTGTAATTAATTATAACAATTAAATTAGGTATCTGGTAACAAATACGTGTAGGTATAGCCGATTTGTTATACAGTAAGTACAGTTGTATGCAGTAAGATCCTAGAGGCTACTGTCCCTTTAACAACCGGACATTCCGGCATTGCTCCATCAAACCGTTTCCCCATCCGGGCATTCCTCTATTCAGGCATTCTTCCATCCGGGCATTCCTCCATCTGGGCATTCCTCCATCTGGGCATTCCTCCATCCAGACATTTCTCCATCCGGGCATTCCTCCATCCGGGCATTCCTCCATCTGGACATTCCTCCATCCGGGCATTCCTCCATCTGGGCATTCCTCCATCCAGACATTTCTCTATCCGTGCATTCCTCCATCTGGGCATTCCTCCATCCGGGCATTCCTCCCTCCAGGCATTCCTCCATCCGGACATTCCTCCATCCGGGCATTCCTTCGTCTGGCCATTCCTCCATTTGGACATTCCTCCATTTGGACATTTCTTCATCCGGACATTCCTCCATCCAGACATTGCTCCATCCGGGCATTCCTCCATCCGGGCATTCCTCCATCTGGCCATTCCTTCATCCGGGCATTCCTCCATCTGGACATTCCTCCATTCGGACATTCCTCCATCCGCGCATTCCTCCATCTGGACATTCCTCCATCCGGGCATTCTTCTATCTGAACATTCCTCCATCCGGGCATTCCTCCATTCGTACATTGCTCCATCCGGCTATTCCTCCATCCAGACATTCTTCCATCTGGACATTCCTCCATTCGGACATTCCTCTCACAGAAATAGAATAGAAGTAGAACGCTCATACCCAGGCGCGCAGCGTCGCCAGTTTCTGACAACTGTCACGTGACCAGCGCCATATTGGTGCAGGCACCCTGCATAGCGCATCACTAGTAAAGCTTGACTTCCTTAAACAAATTTTAATACCAAATTCAAAGAAAATATGATAAGAAAGTAGTAGATGAATGCCAACGTGCCCGGCGTTAATGACAGTTACTGAGTTAGTTTTAATTACAGAAAAACATGCATGGATGCGTTTTTCTATAGATTTTAAACACTGCTTTCTTACAGAGGTAAAATTAAAATTGACAACTGCTACTGAATGGAGTGTTGCACATGCTGGTACTGAAATAAAATTTGCACTTAACAATCCATATTGGCAAGAAAATAAGACAAGATTTTATGTAGCTAGGTTCGCACTTCAGCTTCCCCAGGCCCAACTAGGAACCAATTTAATTATGCTTCTAAGATGAATACAATACATTGTAGAACGAAGAAAAAGTCATTTCTGTATAATTCCATTCATTCACAATATTTTAACGGCTTGTAACTGTAGCAACTTAGGTTCCTTATTCTATTATTTGGTATTTCAAAACATAGGCACAAGCAGATCTTTTTTATTGCGAGCAAATATATATACTGTATGTTGCTCTAGAACTAAAGCCTAGGCTATAGTTCTAGAGCTATACTGTATGTAGCAACAATTAAAAATCAAACAATTCAAAGTTTCCTAAGCTGCACTACTTCTAACTAATTAAATTGCTAGTCAAAGATAATACATCATGTATATCATTTGCATAGCAAAATGGATAATTAAAATTAAATACATACACACAAATAACGGAATACAAACAAACTAGTTCATGACACACCTTACACAGGTACAACGCCGATTTTCCGGACACTGATGCTCCGGTGTCGCGCGAAATATCTGACAGAGTGCGAAATATCTGAGATAGCCGCGCCCCGCCCCGACCCGACCAATGACAGCTCGTCTTGTGTTACGATAGGTTGTGTGACTGATGTTTGGGATAATACCAGTTCTGTACAGGGTAGCGAGAGGAGAGAGTGGTTAGGAGGGGGAGGGGGAGGGAGCGCGAGGAGTTAGAGTGGTACTGGGTGGAGTAGGAGAGAAGCTAGTGAGATGGGAAGGAGAAGGCTGGTGTGAGAGAAGGGGAGAGAGCTGGTGGAAGCGACAGGGAGAGCAGGTGAGAGAAGGAGGAAGGGGAGAAGGGGGAGAAGGGCGATGTGGTGGAGGAGTTAGGGGTAAGAAGGAAGAAGGCTGTGTGGTGAAGGAGGAGGGGGAGAAGCTGGCGGTCGGGAATAGGAGGGGAGGAGGGAGAAGGTGGTGGGAGGGAGTGGTCGAGAAGCTGGTGGGAGGGGAAGGAGAGAAGCTTGGTGGAGATATGAGAATGGGAGAGGGGAGAGTAAGTGGAGGGAGAAGGAGGGGAAGGGGAGGTGGTGAGGGGGGGGTCGAGAAGCTGGTGAGAGGAGAGGGTATTTGAGAAGAGCGAGGGAGCAGGAGGGGTGAGAAGGATACACAGAGCTCGCGAGGGCTCAGTAGCTGCGTGGAGAGAGCTGAGGAGGGTCGGAGAAAAGGGTGGTGGAGTAAGTGAGGAGGGAGGGAAGCTGATGAGAGAAGAGGAGGGCGAGAGCGACAGGAGCGTCGGTGGAGGGGAGGTGGGGTTGGTAGGAGGAGGAGGGGGAGGGGGGCGGAGAAGGGAGTGTGGAGAAAGAGGATGGGGAGACGCTGGTGGAGAATGATGGAGGGGGCAAGTTGTTGGAGAAGGGGAGGGGAGAATGCTGGTTGGAAAGGAGGGGGAGGAGGGCGAGAAAGTGGAGCTGTTGAGAGAGAGGGCGAAAGAGAAGGTGGGCGAGACGGAGGAGGTAGGAAGCTGATGGAGAAGGAGGAGGGGAGAGCAGGTGGAGAAGGACGAGGGGGAGAGTGGTGGGAAGGAGGAGGTGGAGGGGGGGAGAGGGAGTGGTGGAGGATGTGGGGGAGGGAGAAGCTGGTGGGGAAGGAGGAGGGGAGAGGGAGAGATTGGTGAGAAGGAGGAGGGAGAAGCTGGTGGGGAGGGAGGGGGAGAAGTGATGGGAAGGGGAGGTTGGAAAGTTTGGTAATTAATTGCGGAAATTCGCAACTCAAAGTTGGCAGTGGGACCAGTTTAATGGATGTGTTGGAAGGAGTAGAAAAAAATTTAAAATCAGGAATATATTAGTTCTAGTGCTTTAATGATCAGAGTAGCCTTAGTGGTAACTTCCGAAAACCGCCCGTTGGCGGTTTTAGCCATTGCCATGATTCAAAAGCATTGGTTGTCTGACGTATACTTTGCATTTTCACTTTGGATAATTTGTATTTTCATGATCTGAGATTGATAATGCTAATGTAAGTCTTCATATTAATTAGTGAAGAATTGACTCATGTGCAGGTCTCCTGTGTTGCTTAATTCTAGGACGTTACATCATTATCCTCAAGAGATAATTAGGCTAACACTAGTTTTTAATATGTACCGATGGAGGGTGTAGACAGTAAAACATTCGGGGCTGTTTGTTTTATAGAGCTGATTTATACTCATTTCCTACAGCGTTTGAGTGTTGTTCATATTGGACATACAATAATGTTCGGGGAATGTCTGCAATATTGTTAACTATAGCACTGTACTTGTAATCCGCTCAGGCTTGTGTGGATAAGTCAATGATTACATGTCACATACAGTAACGCTCCCGGTTTCTTACCCCTAGCAATACCGTTTCTTGGGTACTGTACGTGTAGTTGTCAGTCGTTCGTAGGTATATTATCTGGTGATTTTTTTCGTTTGTGGGCACAGTACGTTTACCTTTATCTTTGACAAACTCTATAGAAATATATCGTGGAAGTCTTTCCAGATTCCTTTCTTGTGTCGCGATTGCAACAGTTGTGGCACGCAATGGAGGGTTTTTGAGCATTTGTTCAGCTTTATAGTGTGCGCTAAGCAGTGTGACTCACCATATGGCGCTGT
>NW_014580610.1:15000-16133 GCF_000485595.1 Priapulus caudatus
ACCTACTAACACTGTACTTGTAACCCGACCAGGCTGTGTGACTAACGTCAATATATAACATTGTCAACAATATACAATAACGTCGGTATTCTAACCCTAGCAATACCGTTTCTTGGAGCTACTGTACTTGTAGTTGTACAGTACAGTGTCAGTAGGGATAATATTAATCGGTGATTTTTTTAGTCTTAGTAGGCCTACGTACGTTACATTATCTTTTACAAAACATTATAGAAATATACCTGTGGAACGTCTTTCCAGATCCTTTCTGTATCCGATTCCAACAGTTGATGGCCACGCAACATGAAGGCCTTTTGAAGCATTTGTCCTCAAGCTTTACTAGTGATGCGCTAAGCAGTGTGACTGCACCAATATGGCGCTGGTCACGTGACAGTTGTGAGAAACTGGCGTCGCTGCGCACAATGCTGCGCGGCTGTGTACGAGCGTTCTACTTCTATCCTAGTTCTGTGATTCCTCCACCCGTGAATTCCTTCATCCGGGCATTCCTTCATCCGGGCATTCCTTCATCTGGGTACTTGCGACCCGCCATTATTTATAACCATATTCATTTCTCTATCCCGGCAGTGAGAGAATGCCTTGCTCCCCCCACCTACTAACATGTCGGCGTTAGCGTATTCTCTGTGATGTTACATGTAGGTCGCTGGAAAGTCAGTGAGCTGTGTGCAGCAGTAAAAGGGAAATACATCAAACCGCCCGCTCCCCCGCCAACTAATATACGGAACCAGATAACAAGAATGACGTATCTGGCTTCTTTCTCGTTCCTTCTCCTCTCTCTTTCTCTGTATTCCTCTGTCTTTCTCTCTCTCTCTCTCTCTCTCTGCTTATGTCCANGTAGTAGTAGTAGTAGTAGTAGTAGTAGTAGTAGTAGTAGTATTAGTAGTAGTAGCAGTAGTAGTAGCAGCGGTAGCAGCAGCAGCAGCAGCCGCAGCCGCAACAACAGCAGCAGCAACAACAGCAACAACAGCGGCAGCTGTTCTATTCTGTTAGATGTTTCTGCTACAAACGGGATTATTGCAAACATTTCTCACAAATTGCCGCTGATCTTTCTCTTTCTCTCTCTCTCTTTCTCTCTCTCTCTCTCTCTCTCTCTCTCTCTCTCTCTCTCTCTCTCTCTC
>NW_014580610.1:17247-18457 GCF_000485595.1 Priapulus caudatus
TGCGTGCGTGCGTGCGTGCGTGCGTGCGTGCGTGCGTGCGTGCGTGTGTTTGTCTGTGTCACCGTGGGTAGCAGCAGACGAGTGGTGTGTAGTAGTGTGTGCATTGCGCAGGCGTCAGTATGCACACAGACGCCTGGTACGAGCCTGCTAGTGCTAGGTCTCTCTCACGCTATCTCTATCTATCTGTCCACTCCCCAACACTAGCGTCAGTTCATTAGTTAGGCTCGGTGACTGTGTATAGGCCCCATAAATCAGTTGTGAGTCAATGTGCGTCGAACAAGGTGACGTGGTGGTGTGTGTGGTGGGGGGTGGGTGGGGTGTGTGTGTGGTGGGGGTGGGGTGTGGGTGTGTGTGTGTGGGTGTGTGTGTGTGGGTGTGTGCGTGTGCGTGTGTGTGTGAGTGTGGTGATGAAAACAACGTGTGATCTGGATATCCCTCCCTTCTTTTCTTTATGCTATGTTCTGTCATTTTTTTCTCCCTCTCTCTCTCGCTCCGCTTCTCTTTCCCTCGTCTTTATCCAGCGCCGCGCCCGGAGTTTTTATCCTCTCCCCCCCACCTCTCTCTCTCTCTTTCTCCCACTCTCTGCCCCCTCTCTCGCTCTCCCTCTCTAGGTTTACACATTTCAACGATTGCTGCAGCTAAGCGGATCGCAGCAATGTTCTGTGTTTTTGTGTGATTTTGTGTTTTTCTGTGTTTTTGTGTTTTGTGTGTGTGTTTTTGTCGACTTCGTTGCTTAGCAGACGATTACAGCAGCAAAGCCGACAGGATTAGCGCTCATTGGCTGCGCGACGTCACGTGATCATTGTCAGCTTGCCCGAGGTTGACGTAGCCTGTGATTCGTTGCTCGGTGTCACGTGTTTACTGTCTATTTTTGTCATGTTTTCAGGCACGATAGGAACGTCGCCGACGGTGGCTCCCTCTTCGGTAAGTACCATAATCTTCGGTTGTTTGTTCCATAGTAGCGTTAGTAATGTTTTATGTGACACATACAAGCACGCACGCACACACACACGCACGCACACACGCACGCTAAGCGGAGCGCAGCAATGTTGTGTGTTTTTGTGTGCTTTTGTGTTTTTCTGTGTTTTTTGTGTTTTGGGTGTGTGTTTTTGTCGACTTCGTTGCTTAGCAGACGATTACAGCAGCAAAGCCGACAGGATTAGCGCTCATTGGCTGCGCGACGTCACGTGATCATTGTCAGCTTGCCCGA
>NW_014580610.1:19865-20511 GCF_000485595.1 Priapulus caudatus
CTCTCTCTCTCTCTCGCTCTCTCTCTTTCTCTCTCTGTCTATCGCTCTCTTCTTCTCTCTCTCTCTCTCTCTCTCTCTCTCTCTCTCTCTCTCGACCCTCCCATCTTCTTTCTTCTCATTTTCCTACGTGCGTGTCTCTCGTTACATCTTCTTTCGTCCTTCCCTCATTCACCTCTTCGTCCTAGTTATCCTGCAGCTTCTCATCGTGAATATCAAAAGAAGAAGAAGAAGAAGAAGAAGTTCTAAAGCTAACTGATGCGATAACGACGTGGCGATGAAAAACACTAATTTCCACATCACGATGACATGAGGCTAAGCAGACACGCCAGCGTGCTGCGCGCGTGCGAGCGAGCGAGGAGAGACAGAGAGAGAGTGGAGGAGAGCAGGAGAGAGGCAGTCATGAGGAGATGCAGAGGGAGAGTGAGAGGGGAAGGAAGAGACCGCGTGAGAGCGTGATAAATAGAGAGAAAAGGGGAGAGAATGAGAGAGAGATAGAGATAGAGAGAGAGAGAGAGAGAGAAGGGAGAGGGGAGAGAGAGAAGGAGAGATAGAGAGAGAGAGAGAGAGTGAGGGAGGGGGAGGAGAGAGAGAGAGAGAGAGAGTAGAGAGAGAGAGAGAGAGGTAGGAGAGAGGAGGAGGGAGGAGG
>NW_014580610.1:24542-25146 GCF_000485595.1 Priapulus caudatus
TCTCTCTCTCTCTCTCTCTCTCTCTTTCTCACTATCTCTCTCCCTCTCTCTCTCTCGCCCACTCTCTCTCTCCCATCGTTCTCTCCTTCTCTCCATCTCTTACTCTCTCTCACTCTCTCTCTCTTTCCCACCGTTCTCTCCCTCTGTCGCCTCTCCATCGTTTTTCCTAACCCCTCTCTATTTTACGCGCGCGCTCTCTTCACTCCTACATTGTCTATCTATGTCTTAGTATAGTCGAACTTCCTGTCTCTCTCAGCCCCCGCATCCTCCAGCATCCTCGCGTTTACCCTTTGTTTCTTTCAGCCTCCGCATCCTCTCGTTCATCATCTGTCTCTCTCAGCCTCCGCATCCTCCCTCCTCCTCCTCTGTCTCTCTCAGCCTCCGCATCCTCTCGTTCACCCTCTGTCTCTCTCAGCCTCCGCATCCCCTCGTTCACCCTCTGTCTCTCTCAGCCTCCGCATCCTCTCGTTCACCCTCTGTCTCTCTCAGCCTCCGCATCCTCCCTCCTCCTCTGTCTCTCTCCGCCTCCGCATCCTCTCGTTCACCCTCTGTCTCTCTCAGCCTCCGCATCCTCCCTCCTCCTCCTCTGTCTCTCTCAGACTCC
>NW_014580610.1:26507-27645 GCF_000485595.1 Priapulus caudatus
CTCTTTCTCCTCCTCGGTTTATTTCATTCTCCCTCCCTCTCTTTCTCCTTCTCGCTCTATTTTATTCTCTCTCCCTCTCTTTCTCCTTCTCGGTTTATTTCATTCACCCTCCCTCTCTTTCTCCTTCTCGCTCTATTTTATTCTCTCTCCCTCTCTTTCTCCTTCTCGGTCTATTTTATTCTCTCTCCCTCTCTTTCTCCTTCTCGGTCTATTTTATTCTCTCTCCCTCTCTTTCTCCTTATCGGTCTATTTTATTCTCTCTTCCTCTCTTTCTCCTTCTCGGTCTATTTTATTCTCTCTTCTTCTTTTCTTCTTCTCGGTCTATTTTATTCTCTCTCCCTCTCTTTCTCTTTCTCGGTCTATTTTATTCTCTCTCCCTCTCTTTCTCCTTCTCGCTCTATTTTATTCTCTCTCCCTACTTTTCTCCATCTCGCCCTATTTCACTCTCTCTCCAACTCTTTCTCCTTCTCGTTCTATTTCTCTCTCCCTCTCTCTCTTTCTTTTTCTCGCTCTATTTCATTCTCTCCCTCTCTCTCTCTCCCGCTCTCTCTCTCTCTCTCTCTCTCTCTCTCTCTCTCTCTCTCCCGTTCTCGCTCTGTTTCATTATCTCGCTCTCTCTTTCCTNACCCGCCTCCACCTCCTCCCCCGCCACCCGCCTCACCTCCTCCCCCAGCCACCCGCCTCACCTCCTCCCCCCGCCACCCGCTCACCTTCCCCCGCCACCCTATCACCTCCCCCTAACCCTACTTTCCTTAATTAAAGCCACTCCGCAGGTAATGCGTAGCAACGTCAGTCACGTGGCGGCAGTCTCGTCTGCTGACAGTTGCGTGACGTATGCTGGCGAGGAATGGCGGCGCCATCGTCATCGTCTCATTATAGGCAAAGCCGCCGCCGCCGCTGCTGCTGCTGCTGCTGCTGCTGCTGCAACTCTATACTCCCTGTTTATTGCTTGCGCGATTGACCTGTTATCTGTGCGCGTGATCATGGCTTCATCCACTCACTGCTTCTCCTCTCTCTCCCCTTCTCTCTCTCTCTCACTCTATCTCTCACTGTCTCTCCCTCACTCTCTCTCCCTCTCTCTCTCTCTCTCTCTCTCTTTCTCACTATTTCTCTCCCTCTCTCTCTCTCGCGCTCTCTG
>NW_014580610.1:30656-34061 GCF_000485595.1 Priapulus caudatus
GATTGGTGTGTGTGTGTGTGTGTGTGCTCGTGGTGTGTGTGTGTGCGGTGTATAGTGTTTGTGTGTAGTGTGTGTGGTGTGATGTTGTGTGTGTGAGTGTTGTGTGTGTGTGTGTGTGTGTGTTGTTTGTGTGGTGATGTGTGTGTGTGTGTAGTGTGTGGTGATGTGTGTTGTGGGGTGTTGTTGTCCAGCGTGTGTGCGGCGTTGCCGTTCCGTCCTACTGCGCGTGCCGTCGCGTGTTTGTATGCGCCGGTGCGTGTGTGTCGTGTACGTGTAGTGATGATGTGTGTGATGTGTGTGGGTGCCGGTGTTGGTGACGTGCAGTGCGTATGTGTTCTGTGTGTTGTAACGAGCGTGGCGCTGTGTGTATACGCGCGGGCGTGTGCTGCTCGTGGTGTGTGTGTGTGTGAGCGCTACGTGCCCGTGTGTGTGTCTGTGCTGTCTTGTTAAGCGTGCGTGCTGGTGTCGTGGTGTTTGTGTGTATGTGTGTGTGTGTGTGCTGTGCAGCGGCGGTGTGTGATGGTGTGTACGTGTGTGTGTTGTGTGTGTGTGTGTGTGATGTGGTGTGTGTGTGCTGTGTAGGATGTTGTAGTGAGCGGTGCGTTGTGTGTGTAAGTGTGGTGTGTGTGTGTTGTGTGTGTGTGATTCGTGTGTGCTGTTTACGAGCGTGGGCGTGTGATGCGCGCGCGTGGCGTGTGATGCTCGTGTTGTGGTGTGTGTGTGTGTGCTGGTGACGAGTGTATGCTGTGTGCGTGTGTGTGTGAGTGGGTGTGTGTGTGGTGGTGATGTGTTGATATATTGTATGTGATGTGATGTGTAATATGTGTGTGTGATGTGTGTGGTGATGTGTGTGTGTGTGGTGTTGTGTGGTGTGTAGCGGCGTGCAGTGTGCGTGCGTGATGTGGTTTACGAGCGTGCGGCAGTGTATGCGCGATGCGATGCGCGGTGGCGTGTTATGCGCGAGCAGTGCGCGCTAGTGTGTAAGATGCGCGCGCGTGCGTGTTATGCTGTTTGTGTAGTGTCGTGAATGTGGTTGTGTGTGTGTGTGTGCTGTTGTATGTATTGGTGTGTGTGATGTGTGTGTGAGTGAAGCGTGCGTGCGCGTGCGGTGTGTGTGTGTGTCGTGTGGTGTGTGTGGTGTGCGTGTGTGTGAGCGTGCGTCGCGCGTATGCGTATGGTGTGGTGTGTGCGTAAATGTTGTGTGTGGTGTTGTGTGTGTGGTAGTGATGGTTGCTGTGTAGTGTGTGCAGCTCGCTTGTGCGTGATGTCGAGTGAGGAGGGAGAGGGGAGGATGATAATGAAGTGAGGGGGCAGTGAAGGGGAGAAGGAAAGGGGGAGGTGTTAGATAGGAAAGCTAAACAGTCCTGATGGGATAATGTCAAACTATATTAGCGCTTGCTAGATTAAAACGAATTATTGATACGATCCCCTAAGTCATTTCAATGCTTCGCCACGCGCGCCCTCTGGGGGCGGAAAACGCAGGTTTCCGCTAGAGAATGATGCTAGATAGATTATGCAACCTTGAACTCTTATAAGGTTACGTGAGATCATAAAGCTTGATGATGCTAATGCAAGAGTATCAAGTAGAGCAGTCCTTAGAGATGGGGCAAGAGTTAGTGGTGATTCAAACTATAGCATAGAGACCAATATACATTATAATGATATGCTTGGTGTTGTATTTCGAAAGGGTTGAAACCTCCAAAATCATCTTGTCGATTGTAGTAAAGTAGAATCTCGTAGAGTCGAGATTGTAACTTCAGAATTCTAGACTCCCATCAGGATAGAAGCAGATATACAAGCGTCGGCAGATGTCCTTATTGTAACTCAAGTGGGCTATTTATTAATAAACTGATACACAAATATATACGATACATAATAACACACTAGTTTACGTTCATAGTGCACCTTGTTCTGCTTGCAGTTCTGGTCAGCTACGTGTATCCTCGCCAAGGAGGATAATGTAATCAGGTCTCGTGTGTGGTGTTCGGTGTGTGTTCGTGTGTGTTGGTGTATGCCACTAAGTGTTAGCGCGATCGATTCAGCAAGCCAAGCTCGCCTTAGGGCGTCCAGTCAGCAGGCAGCCTCGCCTTAGGCGTCGGCAGTCAGGCAGCAGCGTCGCACGTTAGGGCGTCCAGTCAGCACCAGCCAGCAGCGAGCCAGCGTGTGTAATACACATACATATTAACAATGCGCGGCAGAGTATACACTACTCGGTGAGTGAGTGCCCTCTGTCTAGTTATGTGTGCGCTCTCTCAGTCTCTCTTACTCCATTTCTCGCTGGGAGATTGGAAGGCCTGGTTCTCTTCCTTCTCATCGTCTTCCTCTTTCGCTGGTGGATTATATTAGCGTAGCGATGTTTTGCCGACTGGTATAGATGTAGCGAATGTGGAAGGACGCATCCTCCACCAATTGTTGTTTTTCGTCACTGCTACTCCTAGATTGATTTTGAGGAGGCATCATCTATCTACCCTAGGCGAACAGAGACAGAACAGTACAATAATTGTATACGGTGTTTTTTGGGGGGAGGGGTGGGGGCACAGTGTGGTGCTATAAAATACGTGTACACCGAGTTAAATTGCTAGTTCCAGTACGGTTTAAGTATATGTGTATTGCAGATAGTTTCAGAATAATAATAATGTTATTTGTTAATGTTAATGATCTATTATAACATGGTGTAGTAGGTGTATAGGGTGCTGAATTATGATGTAATAAAATTAATGTAAGACCAAACGGACGAATTATAATCAATTATTATTATTATATAATTATAATGAAAACAAATTTGTATTAATTATATCATCCTTATTAATTTCAGGAAATGGCCGTGCTGCAGTTTAAAGCTGAGCGTTTAGATAAGAAGGACATATTCGGAAAGTCGGACCCTTTCCTCGTTTTCTACAGAACAAACAATGAGGGAAGGTAGGAAAACACATGTAATATAGAAACCTAGATCTCTCCCTCTCTCTCGCGAGAGAGAGAGACTGAGAAGACAAGACAGAAAGAAGCGAGAAAGAAGAAACGAAGAGAGAGAGATGAGAGAGCAGAGATGAAGATGGAGAGAAACGAGAGAAGAGACAGAGACGCAGACAGAGAGATGAGAGAGACGAGATGAGTAGCAGACCTGAGATGAGTAGAGCAGAGAGGATTGATATGAGAGAGAGATGATGAACAGAGATAGACTGGCGGAGAGAAAGGTCAGAGAGAGAGAGCTAGAGAGACAGAGAGGAAATGGGAGAAAGACAAGATGAGGCGGAAAGAGAGAGAGAGGAAGAGAGACGACAGAAATCTAGAAAGACATACATAATAGAGAGTACATTAATAGAGAGACAGAGAGAGAGAGAGAGGACCGTGAGAGAGAGAAAGAGAGAGACTGAGGGAGAGATGAGACGAGAGAGCCGAGAGACT
>NW_014580611.1:0-10743 GCF_000485595.1 Priapulus caudatus
GCTGAGAAGGGATCTATAACGCGAGGTTTCATTTTACGGGTTCGCCACGAAACGAAGATACACTTAACGTTGCTTTAGCGTTGGTCATTAAGCGTATGTTGGCGTATGTTGGCAAGCAAGAATACAAATAAGAATAAAAAACTACAATAAAAAATACGAAATATAAAAAAAAAATAAAATAACGTCAACATTTTATAACGTATATGAAGTACAATGATGTAGGAATCAGACAGTGTAAAACACGATGCGTCTGTCTCTATGATAGAGACGCGGTAGTCATAGTGACGCTGACCTTGCATTCGAGGTTGCACATGAGCTCTCCTACACTGTTGTACTTGTCACTCGCTGTGTTCATCATGACGTGAGTCGCTAGCGTTGTCTCCGTCATGCCGTAAGCTGTAGTCAGTGTGGACAAGACACGATAGAGACGGGTCGGTACGTGGCGCAGTAGAGAAGTCACTAATTGGGATTAATAATGGTAATTAACTACCGTAATATATTATTGATTGTTGATAGTGGTTGTATGGATGGATTGATGGATGGATGGCTGAGTAGATGGATGGATGGATGGATGGATGGATGGATGGATGGATGGATGGATGGATGGATGGCTGGATGGATGGATGCGATGGATGGATGGCATGGATGGATGGATGATGGATGGATGGATGGATGGAGGATGGATGGATGGTGATGGAGATGGTATGGATGGATGGATGGATGGTGGATGGATGGATGGGATGGATAGGTGCGTAGACTGGATGGATGGATGATGGATGGATGGCATGGATGGGATGGATGGATGGATGGAATGATGGATGATGTGGATGGATGTGATGAATGGTGGCATGGATGGTGGATGGATGGATGGATGGATCGGATGCGATGGTATGGATGGATGTGGATGGATGGTTATGGATGGATGGTGGATGGATGGAGGGATGGATGGAATGAGACTGGATGGGATGCATGGGGGATGCGATTGATGGATGGATGATGGATGGCTATGCGATGGATGATGCGGATGGATGGATTGATGGATGATGGATGGATTGATGGATGATGGGATGGATGATGCATGGAGGGATGGTGGATGATGAATGGATGGATGGATGAGGATGTGGATGGATGCGATGGATGATGGATCGGGATGATGCGATTGATTGAATGGATGATGGATGGATGGATGGTTGGATGGATGAATGTATGGATGATCTACCTACCCTGAAACAAGTTCAGCTGGGCTTTCCCTCCCAGTCGGTTGATGACTGTTTCAGCCAGCTCCTTACTGAGCGGTGCTGCCCCGCACGTTATCAGCTGAATGTGAGAGAGATCGTATTTGTCCACCAGAGGGTGCTTGGCTAGGAACAGCACAAGAGGCGGAACCAGCGACAATTTCTTGATCTGCAAATATTTGTTGAGAAATCGCAAAATTGTTATAACCACATGTTATAATATTCTGGGAAGGCAATGGCTCTGGATAGCAGTAAGGTGTGATAAGGGTTTGTAACCACTTGTTTTGTTACCATGGTTACTACTAGAATACTAACATTACTAACACCGGAACCCTGTATTGCGCTTTACACATTCATCGACGCACCCTATTGTTCAGGGACGCATGTCTACACATAGAGTCAGTTATACCCTGCACAACAGAGCTCAAGTTCAACTTAAAGGTGATGTATTCTTGCTAAACAAATCAATACAAATTTTTACAAATAATTCAAAATTTTACAACAAATTAACAGAACAAAGGAATGCAGTAGCAACCAATACGAATGAGGAAGGCAGATATAACTTAAAACAATGCCGACCTTATATTTTTCGATCGTGGCCAGGAAGAGCCGCGGCCGGAAGCGAGGTAGGACGGCCACAGCGGATCCGGTCATGAGACTGGATATGACTGATGCGTTGAGGCCTGACACGTGATAGAATGGCATCACGCCCAGCACCACCTCGTTTGTCGCTCCCAATATCGGCGTGTTGTCCTTAGACTTGATCGCACTGCCTAGCAACCTGTAACATCACAAATAAAAACATGTGACATCACGCGCAGTCGCCGGTATAGTGACGTAAGCAGCGGTGTAAATCACGGCATTATCAACATGGCGGTCTTTGTTCAAGGTCATAACAGCAGTGAAGGACGCGATGTGTAGACAGATATGTTAGTGATCAGACAGATATGTTAGTGACATTAACTAACCCCCAGAAGTCGTGTCTATCACTAGACCACCATTTTTCCCCTTCTTGTTCTTCCTCAGTCCTCCTCCTCCTCCTCCTTCTCGTCCTCCTCCCTCCATTACCACCGATCTCCACTCTTCTTCCACAACCACCTCCTCATTCTTTTTCAACTCTTCCTCCTCATCTTCTTCCTTCCATCCTTATCCTCCTCGTCCCCCCTCCTCCTCCTCCTCTCCCCCACCACACCATCACCACTCTACGCGCCTCTTCCTCATTTTATACAACCACCTCCTCATTCTTTTTCTCCTCTTCCTCCTCCTCCTTCTTCTCCTCCCGCTCTTCATCCTCCTCCTCTTCCTCATTTTATACAACCACCTCCTCATTCTTTTTCTCCTCTTCCTCCTCCTCCTTCTCTCCTCCCGCTCTTCGATCTACCTCCGGTACTCTTCCTCATTTTGATCACACCTATTTTTGCTTTCTCCTCATGCTATTTCCTGTCTCCCCTGCACCCTGTGCCCTTTCGCTCCTATCCTGCCTCTCTGCCATCCTCCTCCTCCTCTGGCGTTCTGTCATTCTCCTCCTCCTCATCCTTCGTCCTCCCGTCATTGCATTCATCCTCCTCTTTTCCTCATTTTATACAACCACCTCTTCATTCTTTCTTTCTCCTCTTCCTCTTCCTCCTTCTCCTTCCTCACCCGCTTCCTTCACTCCGTCCCTCCTCCTGCTTCCTAGCTCCGTCTCCTCCTCCCCTCCTCCTTCACTCTACTACTACTACTACTACTACTACTACTACTACTACTGCTGCTGCTGCTGCTGCTGCTGCTGCTGCTGCTTCTGCTGCTGCTGCTGCTGCTGCTGCTGCTGCTGCTGCTGCTGCTGCTGCTGCTGCTGCTACTACTACTACAGAATAGACACGGAGGAAAACCCGAACAACTTTGATGTTAGTGACACAGAAGAACCTACGAGACCCCATTATGCCTCTTTACTGACTTCATAACTTCCATGACTGCCACCAGGTTGCGTGGCGTTAGCATGACGCCCTTCGGCAAGCCCGTAGTTCCGCTGGAGTACATGAGCAGGGCGATGCTTTCGGCGCAGTCTACGTTGACTGGCGCCGAGTAGAATGCTCCCTCGTCTTCCATCAGTGTGCGGAATGGAAGGAAGCCGTCCGCCTCTCCAAAGACGAATATTTCCTAATGAAGAGGGATTTCAATTGCTTGCGTGCGTTCTCGCTCTCTCTCTCTCTCTCTCTCTCTCTCNTCCTTTCTTTTTTTCTTTCCTCCACCCTCCCCTTCTTTCTTTCTCTCTCTCTCGCTTTCTCTTCCTCCCCCTGAGCCTCTCTCTCTATTTTTTTCTTTCTCTCTTCTTATCTCTCACCCTCTCTCTCTTCCTATGGAAAATATACCTTCATTGTGTTCGACTTTACAGCCGCTCGCTGCGCCCTCTGTGTGTTCTCTGGTACTGTTATTAGCCACCTGGTGGCGCTGTCTTTCAACTGATATAGAACTTCATCTGGTTTTAAAAATAGATTTATTTTTTAATAAAACTGAAATTCAATAAATTACAGATGTTCTCTCTGGCGCACGCTCTCTTTCAGCTCAATATATACGTGTTTTGGATACCTATGTGACCCGTAGAATAGCTAGACGGTGATGTATGTTTGACGTTAGATTGTCATCATGACTTATGGTAATGCTGCGGAATCACCACGTGGCCGCATGTACGTAGATTGCTATGCACACCTATCCTAGCTCACCTTCTATGTAGAAAAACTTAGTGAAATTATAATCTAGTTTAGACATAGAGAAGATTCATTGTCTGATAATGTGTGTGTGTGTGACACACTATATATATACTTGTACTCTAGCTTATACAGGGTGACCCAAAACAAATGCAACCCACAACAAGTGTTAATATAACGTTGGGATATGTGATGTGAAACCCTCCATTTTGTCAGATTTAAAGAGGTGAATTAGTTCCCAACATCAGATTCAGAATCAAAAGTTTTCATCAAGATGCTCGGAACTCTGTCGAGACAGAAAATCATGGTCGTGGAAAACGCCAATAACTTTATAGCGACCAAATCGTCAAAGACTGTAACAAAGCACGTTTCAAGAGGAATTCAAATTGGCCCGGCACACTATCTAAACAAAAGGACTCATAATCATAAGGCATGGATAACAAACATTCAGGGTGCATGGGAACTAGTCAAGACACCGTCAACCCCAAAGAGAATACTCCCTTCTCAACACCCACTGCCACCCTACGGGAGACAAAAGGAGTGCCAAGAACCAGAGGAGAAATCGCACCTCAGTACAGGGACCTCGTTGGCCGCAAGCCAAAAGAAGTCGTTACGTTGGCGCAAGCCAACCAATTGGGCATATCCGAGGATGTCTCTGAGGAGAATTTTGAATTACAGGATCTGCATTCGTCTCATACAGCAGGATAGAAATTAAGCATAAGCTGAAACCAGAATAATTACTCCTACAGAGACCCACTCCCTCGGAATGCCCAGATTGTTGGCTGCGGCGCAACGTAACGACTTACTTTGGACTGGCGGCCAACCGGAGGTCCTGACTGAAGGTGAAAATGTATCTCTCTCGTTCTTACACTTTTTTGTCTCCCTGAGTGTGTGAGAGTATCCTTTGGCGATGAGCGCTTCTTGACAGTACCCATGCACCCTGAATTCCCTGATAACCACAATCTTAGAATCGAGTCCTTTGTTTTAGATAGGTGCGGACAATTGAAGTTCCCTGAAACGTGCTTGTAACCAGTTTTGAACGAATATTGGCTCGAAAAGTACGTTTCCACGGACCCTGATTCTGTCGAAGAGTCCAAAGGCATCTTGAAGAAAAGCTCTGATTCTAAATCTGATTGGAGCAACTATTCACCNGATGGATACAGAATTCAGGGTGCAATGGACTGTCAAGAACTCAACCCCAAAGGGAAGTACTCTCAAACACTCAGGGAGAAAAGGAGTGGCAAAAAACAGAGGCGAACATCACCTCAGTCAGGTACCTCGGTTGCGCGCAGTCCAAAGAAGTCGTTAACGTGACTTTGGCGCAGCCAATAATTGGGCATTCCGAGGGGAGTCCTCTGAGGAGAATTTTGAATCAAGGATCTGCATTCGTCCTCATACAGGATAGAATTAAGCATAAAGCTGACGCCAGATAATTCTCCTCAGAACTCCCTCGAATGCGCTGAAAATTGATTGGCTGCGCCAACGTAAGCGACTTCTTTGTGACTGGCGGCCACGCGAGGTCCTGAGCTGAGGTGATGTTTCTCTCTGTTCTGCACTTTTTTGTCTCCTGAGTGTGTGAGAGTATTCCCTTTGGCGTTGAGGTTCTTGAACAGTCCCCATGCACCCTGACTTCGTACCATCTTAGAATGAAGTCCTTTTGTTTTAGATAGGTGCGGCAAAGTTGAATTCCTCTTGAAACGTGCTTTGTCACAGTTTTGAACGATTTGGTCGAAAAGTAGCGTTTTACTACACGGACCATAATTTTCAGCTGTCGAAGAGCTCTCAAGGGCATCATTGATAAAACTTCACTTGAATTCTACATCTGATTGGCACTAGTCCGACACGCTCTTCTGAGAGGAAGATAGCGTGAAAAAAGCTGAAAGGGTTAAGCCATCAGAGCTTATCAAAATAGTTGGTTAGAGCCAAAGTATGTCTGTGGGGTTAGAGGGCGAGTGGTTTGTTTAGGGGGTCACGGCGAGCGGGCTGTAATATTGAATGAGAGATATGAAGAAGTAAAGAAATAGTAAGAGGGAATCTCCCCATATTATCTAGTTCGTGATCAAATATGGTACCTTGTACTCTAGCTTACTGTGTAGGAAGAGGTTCATGTGTGATAGTGTGGTATGGTGATAGTGGAGAAGCGTGTGATGAAGTATATAGATGCGTTATTTCTGATAGTTGCCGGGACGGTTCATGAATATTGAGTGGGATGGTAGGGGTGTGTGGGTTGTGTGTGTGTGTGCGGATGTGACTGAGAGATGGGCGATGTGAGATGTGTGTGTGTGTGTGTGTGTGATGTGGCGCGTGCAGTGTCCGTGTGCGGTGGCGTGCGTAGCGTTGCGTGAGCGTGAGGCGTGGCGTAAGTCGTGTGTGTGTGTGTGTGGTGATGTGTGGTGTGAAGTGTGGTGATATGCAAGATGCGTGTGTAAATAAGCGAGAGAAACGTACGAATCCTTCTGTATAACGAGAGGGTTGATGGTGGGTGACTGTACCACCACAGTATACAGCGTGGCGAGGCAAGGCGACCTGGCATACTCATTGTATGTTATAAACTGTAGATTTGGGGGCCAGGAGACAGACGGTCTGCTACTGCAGAACCACGCATTGGCTCAAGGCCGGAGCTGGCGACTCTCTGCAGCGTAGTGACGTAAGCTGTTCGGTAGGTGTAACTCCTCACCATGTCACTGCATTTATCTAGGCGGAGTGGCAGGGCAAGAAACCACTCTCTCTTTACAAGCACGAAGGTTTATCCTCTCGGCAGTCTCTCGTCTCTATGTCGTGTACGACAGGCAGCACACACACGCGCAACAACACACAGACACAGACGCAAACGCAAGCCACGCACACACACCACACACACACACACACACACACAACACAACGCGGCGCACGGCACAACACACGAGAACACACACCCACACACGGACGGCACAGAGCGAGCAGCGCGCGGGAGAGACAACGACACACACTACACACCACACACACACACACACACACGACACACGCGCACCAACGCACAGCACACACACGCACAAGCACACACGAACAGGAGACAGGAGACAGAGACAGAGACAGAGAAGCACCAGAGAGGAGAGACCACGCAACACGACACACACACACAACGCACAAGCAGAGAGCAAGAAGACACACGCACAGCGACGACAAGAGAGAGGAGATGAGAAGGCGAGAGATCGCGAACGGCAAGACAGCGAGAGGGAGAGGTGGAGAGAGAGGAGAGAGAGAGAGAGAGAGAGCAGAGCAACACAACAGACGAGCACACCACAGAGAGGAGAGACACGCGCACATCACACAACCACGACAACAGCACACACAACGCGAGAGCGCGCCACACATAACACACACCACAGCACAAGCCTGCGCCGCACGCACGCAACACATCGCGCCGCACGACACCAAAGGCACACACGAGCTGGGAGAGTTCAAGAGAAGAGAGGAGCGAGAGAGAGCACCGCACGGCACGAGAGAGCGAGAGGCACGAAGAGAGCGAGAGAAACGCAGAGAGGGGCACGCACACACACGCAAGAACCGGAGAGCAGAGAGGCAACGAGCGAGCCGGAAGAGAGAGCGGAGGCGAGAGAGCAAGGAGAAGAGAGCGAGAAGAGAGCGAGAAGTAGAGAGAGAGAAGAGCAGAGAGAGAGAGAGACAGAGAGAGACGTGAGAGGAGCACAGAGAGAAGAGAGAGAGAGAAAGAAACGAGCCAGAGAGGCGAGAAGAGAGAGAGAAGCAGAGATAGACCAACAAGAACGATCAACGAGCACACGAGGTAGAGAGAGAAGAGAGAGAGAGAGAGAGACGAGAGAGAAAAGAGAGAGCGAAGAGAGAGAGAGAGAGAGAGAGAGAGAGCCGCACACAACTACAACACGGCATAGACCATGCAACGGCCTGGCACGACAGACGCGCGGAGACGAGAGACAGGTGACCGACACCAGCCAACCAGGGCCCCACAGCGCTCACACACACACCACACAGTCACAACACCACACAGTCACACCCAGCGACAGTCACCACATCCACAGTCACACACACACATGCACATGCACAGGCAACACGCACACCACACCCGACGCAGCACGCACACGCACACACACACCACCCCGCACATCGCACACACACACACATGCACACCCACACGCCACGCCACGCGCCACACACACTCTCTCTCTCTCTCTCTCTGTCTTCTCTCTGTCTCTCCATGTGTCCTCTTCTTAATGCACTCTCCCCGATCGCTCTCTCTCTCTTCTCCTCTCCTGCTCTCCTCTCCTCTGCTCTCTCCTCTTTCCTCACTCTCGCCGTCCCTAGCTTTCTCTCTCTCGCTGGCTCTCTCTCTCTCTCTCTCCTGCCTCTCTCATCTCTCTCTCTCGTAGGCGCCCCCCCGCTCGATCTCTCTGCTCTCTCTCATCTCGCGCGCGCGTCTTCTCTTCGTCCTCGTCTCTCTCTCTCTCCTCTGTCTCCCTATCACTCCACTCCAACGCTTTCTATCTTTCTTAATCTCTCTCTATCTCTCTGCCTCTCTCTCTCTATAAAAAAGAAAACATTTACCATAGCTCGTCGATCTCCGTAGCTATCGAAACCTTCCATGATGTAAGCACCCAGGTTATTCACGTGCGGTATTGGGACCGGGGGTAGAGCTGATTTGATCACATTCATGGCTACCATCTTCTGTGCTCTAGCTTAGCAGTTCCGAGGTTCGCGGATTAGAGATAGAGCTAGGGTTGGGTTTAGGGGCTATGGTTCGTTGTTGGAATTAATGATAGGGTTAGGAAACGATTAACGGTTAGGTTATGGTTAGTAATGTTAGAGTTATGGCTAGAGTTGACAGGGTTAGGGTTAGAGCCTGGGGTTAGGGATAGGGATTAAGGGTTTAGGAACATGGGTTAAAGGTTTAGGGATATGGCTAGGGATAAGTTTACCTTGTACAGGCGCTCTATAAATTAAGCTGCTGTTTCTGATCCCAGTATACACACACATACACACGTACGCAGCGGCTACAGCCAGAGTCTGATGTAAAACTAAGGTTGTTAAATCTCTTAGTCAAATATTATCACGACAAGCACGAAGTATCACGGCATATGCACTGTATTGCACATTAACCCCCTGGACGCTTCGACTGTTACCGTGACGGTGACCTTGCAGTTCCTTTCCTTGCTAGGAACACATGGAGAGCATGAGGTGGTTGTTAGTGCCGTTGTTCTTCGTCGTTAATGTTTTTTTATTATACGAAATCTGGTTTATCGATGGGGGGGGGTCGGTCTTTGTGTATGAGAGATTGGGTGCTGGTGGGCGTGGGAGCATGACGATCGAGGACATGGTTAGTAGGGAAAGGGGTGCGGGGTATGTGAATGATCAAGTAAGTGTGCGTCTGTGCATTTGTGTGTGTGCGCGCGCGTATGTGTGTGTGACATGTACAGATGTTTGTTCAGGCTTTATCAAATGGATGAAATATTATTTCATTGCAATAATACAACTAATCTGGAGAGCACATACCCACCATTCAATTTAATAATAGTAAGGTGCCTAGATGTGCTAATCTTCTTGTAACATCCGGGCATACCGCTGTTCGCGCATGCCATGTATCTCTGAAATCTGGCTTGTCTCTTTATGAATGGTAGCGAGCCCTAGCTAGTAGATGTATCAGCAATGAAATTTAAATCCACCACCAGATTGCGATGTGTTCTACATTAGAATCCGTTAATATAGATAAAATTATATATGAATTACTCTAATAATTGATCAAAGTCGCTGCTACATTATTGAAATACATACATCGAAGTGTAGGGCCGGGTGGGAATTTCACGGCCAAACTTTTACCAATCTTATTCAGGAAATGTTGTTCTGTATATATAGGTACTGTAATTATATTAATTCCACTCTACGTTAACTACGTTTTAGAGTATTATAATAGCTTTAATAATGCATTTTACGGTTACACACAACATACAATGTGCGCATATGAATTCATTCTCCCGAAAGATGGCGCGAAGATGTCATATTTGATCAAAATCGCTGCTACATTATTGATATACATACATCGAAGTGTAGGATGGGAATTTCACGGCCAAACCTTTACCAATCTTAGCCAGTAAATGTTGTTCTGTATAGGTAGTGTAATTATATTAATTCCACTCTACGTACGTTTTAGAGTATTATAATACCTTTAATAATGCATTTTACGGTTACACACAACATACAATATGCGCAAATAAATTATTTCTCCCGATAGATGGCGCGAAGAGGTCATATTTGATCAAAGTCGCTGCTACGTTATTGAAATACATACATCGAAGTGTAGGATGAGAATTTCACAGCCAAACCTTTACCAATCTTAGCCAGTAAATGTTGTTCTGTATAGGTACTGTAATTATATTAATTCCACTCTACATTAAATACGTTTTAGAGTATTATAATACCTTTAATAATGCATTTTACGGTTACACACAACATACAATGTGCGCATATGAACTATGCATATACTAATTTTGCGCATCACGGGCACGAAACATCTACTATATAATAGATATGTTATATTATATATAAGTGTCGTTTTCCGTATCTCCTCCGAAACCGTGCCTCGTATTTTCACGCGAATCGAGCTGGGGTCCATTCTGGACGTCCCGAATACATTCCGCTACGTTAGAACGCGATTTTTCGATCGTAAAGTGACTTTTGGAGGGAATTTTCTAAAAAGTTATGTGCCCGAAGAAACTTCGGCATTCATCGGAAACCCGCACCAAATTTTAAGATCGCCAAATCCGCATGCGCACACACGCACAGTGTCTGTCCGTCCGTCCGTCCGTCCGTCC
>NW_014580611.1:11772-20898 GCF_000485595.1 Priapulus caudatus
ACGGGAGGTGTAACCCTGCCCGCCGCCGTCCACTGACTTTCAAGAAAATATCTCTTCAAAACTACTCAATGCATTTTGTGTTTTTTTTAAAAAGAATTTGACTTATTATTGATGCTTCTAACCAGAATGATATTTTCAAAAATAATATATAAATAAGTGAAATTGTACTATGAAATCACCCCATTTCCCTTTTTTTGAAAAATTGTATGTCATTTTAAGGTAAAATTTCAGATTTTATATGTATTTAGATATTGATATATGACTCGAGTCTAAATATTTGTCGTTTACTGTAAATACATCCTCAAATAATAGTGAGAGATAAATGGTTAAACCACCATCCTCAAATCAGACCCCACTCAAACACGTCTGGAGGACGGGTAATAGCTAGTATCATATAATACCTATAAGGTATAATACCTATAATTAATTGTTGGTTAAATTCAAATTCAAATTCAAATTCAAATAAATTTTATTGCACAAATACCTCCCAGATACATTGGCAAAATAATTATAACAATCAATATACATGCACGTACTACGATAATGCATGAATAACTAGATAAATATAAAATTTGGTTGGTTAAAAAATGAAACAAACAAAGCATAAAATCTAGAACATATTTTACACTGAAAAGTGGGATTGATCCGCGTTACTGTCATGCCGTCCCACGAATTCAGACGAAATGAGCACCTAACAAAAAGAGCTGGAATTTGAGTTTTCTATAATGATTTTAAACCCACAAGCGCCCGTTTCGTGCTCTTATAATATCAAATAAAATAAAATACTAACCCTTTGCCTACAGTATAGCAAGAAATCGAGAAAACGATCCACAGATCAATAAAGGAATATCAGGGTCGTTGCCTGTATATAGTATATAGGCCTATATATATATATATATATATACCCAATCGATAACTAAAAATTAAACGAAAATTTATACTATCTTAAGGCCTCGCTCGCGCGCGCGCGCATACATATATAATCTATAAAAAACCATGCTATTTATTCCCTAATTGCTATCATTTTCGTAGTCGCAATCTACGACTTTATTATTCAGGCCCTTCCAGTCGCACGGCCAAAAGCCAGTGAAACTGGTAGCGGGTGATGAACCGAGATCTCAATATACATTGAGGAATGCAGGCGCATCTCTCGGGAAGTCTATTATGTGGAAGTTATGTCGGGGCGTTGTCAGTCGGATCCTTAAGTTAGCCGTATGCAGATATCTGGGGTAACACGATGTATCGTCATCGTCCGCTCGTCCTACGTCACCCGCGCTCAATCGTCGTGCTTATTACGCTTGATTGCGCCTGCTAAACGATAGCTGCTTGTGGCTTTGAACTTTTGGATGCTAGACCTGCACAATAATATACGAGCGCTCATCAGGCGCTCGGACTGCGCTGCACGCACGTAGCTCACACGCACGCACGCAAGCATAGTGCGACGTACAAGTCCGCACACACACAACACACACTGATACACAGCCAGCGCGCCACCACTGACAGCACACATGTTGACACACAGAGCACGCCGATACGCAGCAACGCACGCACGCACGTACACGCACACCACACACAAACACCTAACACAAAACACACACACCACCCAGCACAACACACATCTAATGACGCTGGTACAAAGCACCACAGGCGCTGCATGACCCACGCGACCCACGCACGCACCTTTAACACAAGTGTACGCGATCGAAGACGTTCGTACGCAGCAACGCTCACGGGCGTAAAACCTACTGCCCCTATATACGGGCGGTGCACACGGCATACGGGCGCTTGTAGCGCACCCACTCACGGATTTCACAACGCACGCGCAGCCGTGTAGATAACACTAATTCCAACAACAAAAACGTTATGTATTGACACGTTATTAACCCAGTGATAACACATTAGTTTTGACTTACCTCCGTAATAATTGAAACTGTAGCGGATCTGGAAGCCACTATAAGACATGTAGGAACTGCTGACAAAATGCATAGCCATGTTTCTGCTGCTGGAGACCTGGTTCATGGGTAAGCTGTGGCCGCATAGTTGTCCTAGCAAGACGCCATCCTCTTCGACGCCATCGTACACCACGAGTGCATCGTAGTTGCAATCCGAAGACAACTCCACGTTGAAGCTGAGAAACTCTACGTGCACGACCTGCAGTGAATGTAGAAGCTTAGCAGAAGCTGCTGCCTTGTAAATTCAATGATAAATGGAAAAGGAAGAAATCTATTTCATCGGTGCCATCGTAGACAAACAGAGCATCAGATCCTAGCCCTGTCACATTACATGTGCGATTATTTCAAATTAGCCTCTTCCACTTTGAGTTATCAAGTAACTTTTATCATCCGTACATATATTTATAAACCAACGTATACACGAGTCATGGATTCAAGATTAAATATAGGAGCGAGAAAAGTCCATTTCACGCACCAACTCGGTTAAATAGGCTGTCGTTTCTCTTACCTTTCCAGCTGGCGCTACGAAGAGCCACTTGCAGTCGGCATTGTTGGGATAATTCTTAGGAAACATTGGTGACGTCATGTTGCCGCCCGATGGGTTGTCGTAGATGTGAGTAAACCCTTCACATCCTTCCAGTGCAATAGCTGTGTGTGACAACCGAGACAACAACATGATTATTACAAGGATGTACCACTATTATTTAACGTAAACGTATTTACGTCATTTCTCACGTATATACGTGTGTATTACTAACGAGTCACGACTAAATGTATACACGTACGCATAGAAAAGTACGCGTACAGACATGAGCAGTCACACATGTTTACCATAAAAAAACCGTTTGAAATCTAAATTTATTTGTTGAATACATCCAGATTAAACTGGAGGAAAAATAACATCTGACGTTACCTACCTTCGGAATCATTAAAACTGTATCGGATCTTGAACCCACTGTATGTTAAACCATAGTCACTGACGAAATGCAGAGTCATATTTCTGCCGCTTGAGATCTGGTTTTCGGGTAGGCTGTGCCCACATAGCTGGCCTAAGATATCGCCATAGGGAAAGTAGCCATCGTAGATGAACAGAGCATCGTGGCTGCAATTTTTCACGTATTCGTCGGATTCCACGTTGAAGCTGAGAAACTCTAGATGTACGACCTACAGTAAATATATAGAAGCTTATCAGACGCTGCTGCTTCTCTATGCGATGTGGTCGTCGTCACAAAGACGGCAGCAGACACAGCGTCTTGTCGCGATCTAAGTCTCTGTGTGGCTGAACTCACAAGAATGCCGTGTGCCGGAAGCTTATTTAGGCTATTTCAGGTGTACATTGCCAGTTTACTGGCAGTTAGTGTAACATAAAGGGCATATAGTATTGTAATAATGTACATGGGTACATAACGTAGATGTCATACTCAATTGCATGTGTTGCGTTGGTGTAAAAGGTATGCTAAATGTGCGATGTTACTACTATTATGTGCCGTCACCTCTCCGAATAAACAAGTAGCTCTCACATATATATTAGTGGCAATGTGACGCGCGTCATAAACCCGCTGTAAAATTCACGAGATTATATCAAATT
Organism: Priapulus caudatus; assembly: GCF_000485595.1. Taxonomy (NCBI): domain Eukaryota; kingdom Metazoa; phylum Priapulida; class Priapulimorpha; order Priapulimorphida; family Priapulidae; genus Priapulus; species Priapulus caudatus. The sequence goes on from NW_014580611.1 coordinate 15,313, forward strand.
GAAGAAAATGAAATCTGCTTCGAAGCCAACTCTCGGGAAATATATTGTAAATTATTATATTAGTAATTATAATTATAGTATATATATACTATTATATTAGTATTATTATTACTATAATTATATGTCTCTTCTTAACCTTTCCAAGCGGTGGCTTGGAAGTGCCACTTGCAATCGAGGAATTTTTGGGGTAATTGTGGGGAACAATGTGTGACCGTCATGGATGGCCGCCCTGATGGTTGTCGTATGTGTGCATTAACATCGCGTTACATCCTTCCCATCGCATAGAGGTTTAGATGATGACAACAGTAATTACGGTAGCGGTTCTTACCACGGAGATATGTTAATGGCGCACGAACAGGAGACAAGCACACAACGCACAGCACGGTACGAACAGCACGCGTCGCGTACACAACACAGCGAACCCCGGCACATATGCAGATTATCGTAGGCGTGTATGAGAGCACAAATCTCTAACTCTCACGTTTTAGTTTCATTGAAACGGTAGCGGAATCTGAAACCCACTGTAGCTTCTACTAAGAATCGCTGACAAAATGCAGGAACATATTCGTTTCGTTGAAAGGCTTGATCCTTGGGCAAAGCTATGCCGACATAACCTGGCTGACATGGTCGCGATTGGCGTCGGCTCCGTTATAACACAGTCAGCGAATCATTGGAGCAGTTGTTAGAGGAACTCCACGTTGAAGCTGAGAAAACTCTAGATGTACGACCTGCAGTAAATATATAAGAAGCTTATCAGACGCTGCTGCTGCTCTATATGATGTGATCACCTTCGTATTGGACGAGAGGACGCAGCGTTTAGCTAAGCTTCGTGGTGATTCAACTAAAATTCGAGCGCGTCTGTGCGTATTGCAAGGCATTATAATCGACTTAAATGCATGACTAATGTCTATCAAGGTCAAACAGAGAAAAGGAACAGTATATATTACGTTGATCTAACCAAACAGTGCCGCAGAGGCGACAGCGCCAATCAACGTTACTGCGGTGACTCTGTGTGGAGTGGTGGGAATTCTAGTAAACCCTGTTATGCCCAATGTGTCACAATTACACGCCGAAAACAGTGGAATGCACAGGGATGGTATCAGGAACCTTCTCAAAGAAATGTTCGTTGGGATCGTTATGAAGTTGCCACGAGATGGCGGCGTACTTTAAGTGTCTCAGATTAAAGATGGAAGCTCCCATTCATACTCGTAGCAACACTATTTGCAAGACAGAATAGGTAAGGCACTCATCCATTTACCTACGCAAGCCTACAGGCTGCAAATTGCAATAGAGAGCTGCCCACCTGTAACGCAATTAACGCAGGCAAAAACTGCACCAACACATGCACTGGCAGCAGCCACTGGCAGTGGCATACGTTACATGTAACATACTGACAGTGACAGGAATGACATACTAGAATTATACGATTTAAGGAACATACACCTTCTTAACCAAATTTAGCTTTGAAATTTCAGCTGTGACATTGTAGGCCTCATACATGCCAGGCATGTATAATTCTACTAGCAAACCGCAGCAGTCAAATTCTTTCTAACAGACAGTCACAAATCCAAGTTTAACCTCCTCTGAGGGTCAAAAGGTTATCCGACACTTACTCTTCGATGTCAGCAGAAGGGACAATTTCATGGTCCTTTCAATAAAGCCATAAAAATGCTAGTCCACCGCTGAAACAAAAAAGTTTTTCAATCGCTCCGTCAGACCAATGTCCTCAGAAAATGTCTAAAATCTGCCACTGTGCCCACTGACCTTTGACCTGTGACCTCCAATTTCGGCACAGTGATGGCTTTTCCGTATCCATGATGCTATACACCGACTATTCACGAGCCTAGGTCGAGCCGTTTAGATTTGTGCCAGCAATTCTGCATTCTCCCTATAACCTTAAGTTAAGGAGTGAATGTTCCCCTTCTTTTACACTCTTGACCTTTGACCTTTGACCCCCAGCTTCGACATCCCAACTCGTTTCGGATTACCCCCCACGTCCCAAATATGCGTGACCGTACGTCGAGGCGGTGAAGATTTGTGCCCAACTGTTGACGGACGCACGCACGGACGCACGGACGCACGGACGATGCATTGCGATTCTACAAGCTGCATCTGACTATGTCAGATGAGCTAAAAAAATCAGGCAAAATCTGCCTTACCTTCGCGAATGGAGCTTGGAAGAGCCATTTGCAGTTCGGCGTTTGTTGGGTAATTGTTGGGAACAATGTGACGTCATGATGCCGCCGATGGGTTATCGTATGTGTGATGAACTCGCGTTACAATCCTTCCCATGCTAGAGGTTCAGATGACAACAGTATTAGGTAGGCGGTTCTTAGCACGGAGATTGTTAATTGGCGCACACGAACCAAGCACAAACGCACACGCACGAACACACACGTGCGCGTACACAACACACGAACGCCCGCACATATGCAGCGCGTGCAAATCGTAGCGACGTACCTTTTTAACTAGATTAATTTAGCAACTTACATTTTAATTTTGTATGTATGAAGAGCGGCAGAATATCGTAGCGTGTATGAGAGCACAAATCTCTACTCACGTTTAGTTACATTGAAACGGTAGCGGATCTGAAACCCAGCTGTAGCTTCTACTAGAATCGCTGACAAAATGCAGGAACATATTCGTTTCGTTGAAGGCTTGATCGTTGGGCAAGCTATGCCCAACATAACGTGGCTGACATGGTCGCATTGGCGTCGGCTCCGTTATACACCAGTCAGCGACTCATTGGAGGGCAGTTGTTAGAGACTCCACGTTGAAGCTTAGAAGAAACTCCTAGATGTACGACCTGGCAGTAAATATATAGGAGATTATGCAGAACGCTGCTGCTGCTCTATATTGAATGTGATCACCTTCGTTTGGACGGCAGAGGACGCAGCGTTTAGCCAAGGCTTCGTGTGATTTAACTAAAGTTCGAGGCGCGATTGTGGCGTTTGCAGGCATTATAATCGACTTAAATGCATGACTAATGTCATACAAGGTCAAATAGAGAAAAGGAACAGTTATATTACGTTTATCTAACCAAAAAATCAGCAAAGGTCTGCCTTACCTTTCCTAGAGGAGCTTGAAGTGCCATTTGCAGTCGGCGTTGTTGGGGTAATTGTTGGAACAATGGTGACGTCATGATGCCGCCCGATGGATTGTCGTATGTGTGATGAACTCCGTTACATCCTTCCCATGCTAGAGGTTTCAGATGACAACAGTAATTACGGTACGGTTCTTAACACGGAGATTGGTTAATTGGGCGCACACGGAGGCAAGCCACAAACGCACACGCACGAACACGACGCGTGCGCGTACACAACACACGAACGCACCGCACATATGCACGCGTGCAATCGTACCTTTTAACTAGATTAATTAAGCAAACTTTACCATTTTAATTTTGTATGTATGAAGAGCGCAGATTATCGTAGGGCGTGTATGAGAGCACAAATCTCTACTCACGTTTAGTTTCATTGAAATGGTACGGATCTGAAACCCACTGTAGCTTCTACTAGAATCGCTGTACAAAATGCAGGAACATATTCGTTTTCGTTGAAAGCTTGATCCTTGGGCAACGCTAATGCCCACATAACGTGGCTGACATGGTCGCATTGGCGTCGGCTCCGTTATACACAGTCCAGCGAATCATTGAGCAGTTGTTTAGAGGACTCCACGTTGAAGCTGAGAAACTCTAGATGTACGACCTGCAGTAAATATATAGGAGATTATCAGACGCTGCTGCTGCTCTATATGATCGTGATCACCTTCGTTTGACGGCAGAGGACGCAGGGCGTTTAGCTAAGCTTCGTGGTGATTTAAACAAAAATTCGAGCGCGATTTGGGCGTTTGCAGGCATTATAATCTACTTAAATGCATGACTAATGTCTACAAGTCAACTGAGAGAAAGGAAGCAGTTATATTACGTTGATCTAACGCAAAAAAAAATCAGCAAAAGGTCTGCCTTAGCCTTTCGCGAATGGAGCTTGGAAGTGCCAATTTGCAGTCGGCGTTGTTGGGTAATTGTGGGGGAACATTGTGACGTCATGATGCCCGCCCGATGGGTTGTCGTAGGTATGAGTGTGGCCCAGCCATATCCTTCCAATGGCTGAGAGGTTAAACGACAACCATAAATACGGTGGCGGTTTTTGCATGGAGTTACGCATAAACTAGCGCATATAGATATGGGCCTAGCACACATACACGCCACGCGCACGTACGCAACGCACCGCACATTCATTTTCATTCAAAATCATTAAAATTACAAAATTAATATACAAACATTTGCACGCAGGCACACATTTTCATTTTAACTAAAAATAATTAATAAAATCACCACGATATTCATTTTTCCATAAAGTATAAATAATTGCATTCGATATTATATCATCTGTCGCTACTTACGGTTAGAATCATTGAAACTGTAGCGGATCATGAACCCGATGTAAATTTCGTTAGAATCGCTGACGAAACGCAGGAACATGTCCGTGTCTCTGGAGATTTGGTCATCGGGTATTTCAAGCCCACATAGCCTGGCTGACATGTTCGCACTCTCATCGGCTCCGTTGTACACAGTCAGCGAATCATTGGAGCAGTTTCGGGAGGGTTCCACGTTGAAGCTGAGAAACTCTAGATGTACGAGCTGCAGTAAATATATAGGAGATTATCAGACGCTGCTGCCTTACAAATTCAATGATGACTCGAAGGGAAAGAAATCTGTTTTTGGAATCAATTTCATATGATAAACAATATATCTCCTTATACTCTCCCAGGCGGTGCTTTGAAATGCCATTTGCAGTCGACGTTGTTAGGGTAATTCTTAGGGTACATTGGTGACGTCATGATACCGCCCGCTGGGTTGTCGTAGGTGTGAGTGTACCCGTCACATCCTTCCCACGCTAGAGGTTCAAAATAAAAACCAAGAATAGCGCCCCGGTTGTTACTTACCGTAACTATAGCGCATAGGTAAGGCCAAATGTAAACACTCACGCACGCACGCACGCACATAAGCACGCACACACGCTCACAAGCACGCACACACGCTCACAAGCACGCACACACGCACACACACGCACGCGCCCGCACGTACGTAAGTGCACACGCACGTACGCACACGCGCACGCGCACGCGTACAAACATTCGAAAGAAGCCACAGAAGTCGCGTATTTTGTTGTTTTATTCATGAAGTGAACACATAACTGAATCTGTGAAAGGATCGCGTGTATCTATACTACTTACGTTTAGATTCATTAAAACTATAGCGGATCTTGAAGCCGATCAAAGATGCATTATCATTGCTGACGAAATGCAGGAACATATTGGTGTCTGTGGAGATTTGGTCGCCTGGTATCTCACAACCGCATAGTCTAGCTGACATGTTCGCATTGCCATCGGCTCCGTTGTACACAGTCAGCGAATCATTGGAGCAGTTTTTAGAGGACGCCACGTTGAAGCTGAGAAACTCTAGATGTACGACCTGACATAAAATATAGGAGCTTATGAGACGCTGCTGCTCAAATAAACAAGTAATCTTTGTCGTTACTACGTGTTTCCCGGTACATCATAACCAAATGTAAATGCGAAAGA
>NW_014580612.1:0-1238 GCF_000485595.1 Priapulus caudatus
GACGAAGACGAGGACGAAGACGAGGACGAGGACGAGGACGAGGACGAGGACGAGGACGAGGACGAGGACGAAGACGAGGACGAGGACGAAGACGAGGACGAAGACGAAGACGAGGACGAGGACGAGGACGAGGACGAGGATGAGGACGAGGACGAGGACGAAGACGAGGACGAGGACGAGGACGAGGACGAAGACGAAGACGAAGACGAGGACGAGGACGAAGACGAGGACGAAGACGAAGACGAAGACGAGGACGAAGACGAGGACGAGGACGAAGACGAAAGACGAAGACGAGGACGAGGACGAGGACGAGGACGAGGACGAAGACGAAGACGAAGACGAGGACGAGGACGAAGACGAAGACGAGGACGAGGACGAGGACGAGGACGAGGACGAGGACGAGACGAAGACGAGGACGAGGACGAGGACGAGGACGAAGACGAGGACGAGGACGAGGACGAGGATGAAAAATGAGAGCGAGGGCTGAGGAAGAGAATGTTACTAGTATGTACTTTATTAGTAACTACACATACAAAATATATATACATACTACAGCCTATAGGCAACCATGCCTAGCCTCTGACTGACTACATAGTGTCTCCCTAAATCTTGTTTCTGGGTAATCATTCATGGATAATCCTTAGTACTGCTTGTCCGCGCGTGTCTATTTATATATTTTCTAAAAACGACCGGCGACTTCTCAATCCAACTCCCGTCCAATCACGGTTGGGTCCATGGGGTTAGGATGCGCGCGGTGGGTTAAATTACAATAATAGCAATAACTTGCTAGGGTAACCGTACAGCCCGCGTCATTACAAAAACAACAATAACCACCAGGCCAATTTGTCGCACAGTTAATTACAATGTAACATACAATAAATGTGAAAGCCTCGGTAATGCTAGCTAACACGAACCCTTTGCTCTCGTCACCTCACGAACACGTATACTCGCTGCTTGAACCTTCGATAGGTGCATGGGACTTTGAGCAGAATTAGCGGTCTGGCTGCATACAGCTTGTAGTTCTAATATTAGCATTACCTGGAGATGCAGATTAGCATAGTATATTAGATAATACAGAATATCGAAATGAGATCATAGAAGAACGAGATGGAAAGAGAATGAGAGTAAGACAGACAGAGAGAGAGAGAGAGAGAGAGAGAGAGAGAGAGAGAGAGAGAGAGAGAAGAGAGAGAGAGAGAGAGAGAGAGAGAGAGAGAGAGAGAGAGAGAGAGAGAGAG
>NW_014580612.1:4789-7844 GCF_000485595.1 Priapulus caudatus
CTACTACCCCTTCTCACCCTCGCCTCCCCTCCCCCACACCTACTACCCCTTCTCACCCTCCACCTCCCCTCCCCCACACCTACTACCCCTTCTCACCCTCACCTCGCTTCCCCCACACCTACTACCCCTTCTCACCCTCGCCTCCCCCACACCTACTACCCCTTCTCACTCTTACGCCTACGGCACTGAACTCTCACTTCATCGCGAAACATCGCCTATGCCCGGCACGTGCCGCTGTTAATGTGGCCGAATCTCGCTTCTTTTCGCACAGCACTGATTGCTAGTCGAACACAAATTGCTTCTTTGAAACCCCGACGTTAACGGCCATGTAGTAACGGCCATGTAGTAACGGCTCTCGCACAGGCAGCTCTCTTGGGAATTCTGGCGAGACTTTCCCACACAAAAATACCCGCTTTTTCACTTGCATCTTGCCAGTCCACTACGGCGGCCGCCAAAGGGAATAATGCCATTTTTCACTCGTTTTGCCACGATCGGTTTATTGTGGTTGTCCCAAACGCAGTGCATGTGACACGTGTCCGTGTCGTAAGACTACATTTAATTGTGGTGCGCTATACAGACGTATAAGGAAGGGAAAGGGGTCTACAAATAACCCTATAGTTTTCAAGAAAAGATGAAAAACTACGTTTTCGCGAGCTGGTATCGATAAAAAGTGCCTGGCTATGTGGGATCGATCCGAGTTCTTATTATGCGTATTATGATTATTCTTATCGATTTTCGATAGTCACTCTTTCTTGATCGTTGATCGTCGGTTATTTTTAGGGGCAGTGTTCACTAACCTAAATGTTTTCCATTTCGACACAACCACACCGCGTACGCGCGCGCCCATTGCTGATTGATGTAAGTCACCATATGCTTTTTGATTTTGGATGTTTAAGGTCTGCCCGGATGATGATGGAAGCTGGCCGAGAGAGGAGAGAGAGAGACGAGAGACGAAGAGAGAGAAGGAAGAGAGAGAGAGAGAGACGAGGAGAGAGAGAGAAGAGAGAGCAGTGTGTGTGTGTGTGTGTGTTGTGTGTTGTGTGTTGGGTGGTTTGGGGTGTGGTTTTTGCGGCCTTTGGGCGTGTGTGGGTGTGTGATGTGTGTGTGCGTGCGTGCGTGCGGTGCGCTGCGTGCGTTGCGTCGTGGCGTGCGTCGTGCGTGCGTGCGTGCGTGCGTGCGTGCCGTGCGTGCGTGCGGCCGTGCGTGCGTGCGTGCGTGCGTCGTGCGGCGGTGTCGTGCGTGGTGCGTGCGTGCGTGCGTGCGCTGCGTGCTGTGCGTGCGATGCTGCGTGCGTGCGTGCGTGCGTGCGGCGTGCGTGCGTGCGTGCGCGCGCTGCCGCTGCCGTGCGCTGCGTGCGGCGTGCCGCGCCTTGCGGTGCCGTGTGTGTTGCATGTGTGTGTGTTGCTGATGCGTCTGTGTTTGGCTAGCTGTGCATGTGTGCGTGCGAGCGCGCGGTGTCGTGTGTGTTTGTTTGTGTGTGTGTGTTATGCGTTCGTATCGTGCATATTATTTATTGGAATTAATTAACTGCCGTCGTGCTGCTGCGTGTTGTGTTGCGGTGCGCATGGTTGTGTGGTGTGTGTCCGTGCGTGCGTGCGTGTGCATGTTTGTGTGTGTGTATGTGTGTGTAGGCGTGTGTGTGCGTGCGTGTTTTCTATGTACACGGCGCGGTTCTTGATTTAGGTTTCGGTACACACTCTTAGTTCTATTTCTGCGACCTCGTTAGCGGCTGATGATCCGTGCCACTCAGTCAATGCTAAAATAACGCATAGACGAACGCGACCGCTTCTACTTGTCACAGCGGTTGACACACGACCGCAAGGGCGCCGGGCCCGCCTTTTTAAGTGTGTGTGTGTGCGCGCGCCGTGTGTGGTGTGTGTGTGTGTTGTGTGTGTGGTGTGTTTGTGTGTTGTGTATGGAGTGTTGTGTGTGTGGTGTGTGTGTGTGTGAGCGTGTGTGTGTGTGTGCGCGCGCGCGCCGCGCGCGTTCGGCTGTGGTGTGTGTGTGTTGTGTGTGTGTGTGTGTGTGTGGAACTTTTAATGTTGTATACAACTATATTTGCCCAAGTCCTAGAAAACTAACCTTGTGTCATCATGCCCGTAATGCTGACCCAAGCCGCTCCTGTTTCAAATATGTATGTCTATGAACTTTATAATACTTATATATATATATATATATATATATATATTATTTGCCGAAGTCCTGTAACCGAAGGCCAGAGATAGACTAGTGGATCTATCCCCGCCTGTTTCAAATATGTATCTGTATGATGAGACGGGACTTACAGACGGTATAGCGGATATACATTGGACGGAGTGAGCCGACGAGAGAAATAACGATGTGTACTCAAAGCTGTGCTCGCGCGGGACAGCGATATCGACATCAATGCAGCGACCAACACGTCATTACGCTGCGCACACAAATCCTTGACCCTCGCGTTGTCGCGTTACTCGGCACCCAGAAATCGGGGAAGGTTTTCTCCACCTCTCCCTCCCCCTGCTCCGCCACACGCAAAATCTGAACGTTGCCACTGTGAGCGATATTTGACGAATCGATGTGCGGCTTGGATTTGACGTGATGGCCGCGAAAGTATATAATAGATCGTATGTGCGTGTGCGTGAGCGTGAGCGCGGTAGGAAATCAAAAGGCGAAATAGTTGATGGCCGACGCGATGCATTTTAAAATGGCCGCCGCGCGATTGTTTTGCCCGAAATGCTCTCCGATTATTGCAAGACCTTGGCGCGTCCTTTGTGAAGGTTTGATGGGAAGTGTCTGTCGTTGGCTCTATCTCCGTGTGTCAGACGCATCGTTGGCGGAGTCGCGATGGATAGAAGCAAATAGAAATTAAAAGATAGAATGAAAGAATAAATAGATATTACACCGCCGTCTTGATCGCATCAAGCAACGCTCGCGCGTGAGATCGTCAGCTGTTTGTGCAAACGATGGTAGAACCACATAATCTGATTTCATGTCGTGTGAAAAGAACTCCTTTTCGTTATCTCTCTCTCTCTCTCTCTCTCTCTTCTTTCTCTCTCTCTCTCTCTCTCTCTCTCTC
>NW_014580612.1:19320-19942 GCF_000485595.1 Priapulus caudatus
GTGTGTGTGTGTGTGTGTGTGTGTGTGTGTGTGTGTGTGTGTGTGTGTGTGTGTGTGTGTGTGTGTGTGTGTGTGTGTGTGTGTGTGTGTGTGTGTGTGTGTGTGTGTGTGTGTGTGTGTGTGTGTGTGTGTGTGTGTGTGTGTGTGTGTGTGTACTTTTTGAATGTACCTGCAATGTAGTGATTGCAACATTAACACGTTCAATGCTGCCTTGTTAACAATGGATCTATTGCCCTGTGCTGAGATTTTTTCGCATATTCTCGTATGTTTTACATCGATTTTTCACCTACTTCACGTAGTTTAGGGGCGGTCTACTTGACAATGTTACCACGAGTATACTCGTGATCCGCGGACGTGCGTTTTGATTGTTCGAACGAGTACACTTGTGTTTCTCGCTGACCGTGTTAAGTAGGTATAACTGCATGCGTGTTGGTGTTGCTGCTAGACGTCGTAGGGCCAACGCATTGCTGGTATATATTCTGATAGGAAAATTGATTTAGTTTATGATCTGACGATTAATCTAAAGCAGACATGTTAGAATGATGATTCAGGTTTATGTTATATATATATATATATATATATATATATATATATTATTATTATTATTATTATTTATTTATTT
>NW_014580613.1:0-8885 GCF_000485595.1 Priapulus caudatus
TTTCCCTCTCTCTCTCTCTCTCTCTCTCTCTCTCTCTCTTTCCCTCTCTCTCTCTCTCTTTCTCTCTCTTTCTCTTTCTCTCTCGCTTTGTCTCTTTCTGTCCATCTATCTATCTATCTATCTGTTTTCTTAGACGTCTCTTCCCTTCTTTCTATGTAGTTTCTTTCTACTACTATCATTCCCTGAATTTCCCTTATATCCTCATTTGCTATACGTACATTCCTACCCGCCAGGTCTCTCTGGAAAGTCTTCTTTTGAATTTTTTCAGTAAAATTCGGAACTAGAGTGCACTAATTTGCATTATACACGCAAGGTAGATGTCTCGTGGACGTTGAGAAGGCATTCGGAGTGAGATTTGTTTTGTCATATAGGTGGCTGCCAACCTGTACAGCTGGCAGTGTATTTTAGGCGCTTACGGCTGCCAGCCATTTCGAAATTATCCGTTTCAAACTACGATTTCTGGAAGAACCAAAGAGATTTTACTGTGGCTGCCAACCTCTCAAATTACGTGACAAGAACGGAGATTTACAGCATCGTATTTATTCATATCAACTGAACGAATATGTAGTCGTATATGCGGATGTTCTATCGAATATGCGAATATTTTCTGAATATGCTGGCTCGTGTTCTCTCGATCTCCAGCTCAGCTTTCGATTCGTCTTTCATGTAGTTCAACTGAACCCAAAAAAGCAACAACAACAACAACAACAAAAACCACAAGCGGGAAGGAGCCAGGTTGGAACGTCTAAAGGTAGAAAGAGACATCGGTCTAGAAGAAGCAAATCTGGATTATGAGGGCATCAAATCCATTTCTGCTTGCTCCGATTCTATGATGGAACGTTTATTTGAGGACACACGGTCTCAGGAGTGTAAGGACACTGCGAAAAGTAAGAATTCGTATAGAACCTTTGAGGATCTACAGTTGTTGGCCAAGGTCTGCGAAGGTCAACGACCTGTCTGCGAACATTCCGAAGAACCTCAGAGCAAGGTCTGCACAGGTCAACGACCTGTCTGCAAACATTCCGAACGACCTCAGAGCAAGGTCTGCGAAGGTCAACGACCCGTCTGCGAACATTCCGAACGACCTGAGAGCAAGGTCTGCGAAGGTCAACGACCCGTCTGCGAACGTTCCGAACGACCTCAGAGCAAGGTCTGCGAAGGTCAACGACCTATCTGCGAACATTCCGAACGGATCAATATCCATGCACCCTTTTTCGTACCCCGTGTTAATCAAAAACTTGTAGACATAGAATGGGAGGCTCCAAATCCTGTTCCAGTCGAACTTTAACCTCAAGTTGCGCAGCCCGCTTGCGCTGATTTGGTTAACATAATAGCGGGTCAGTTGAGTCTAAGTAGATTGCCGCCACCCAAACCACCGATATTTTCTGGTGACCCACTGTTATATTCTGGCTGGCTTGCGGCCTTTAACTTTAATCGAGAATAAAGCGATACCTATGGCTGAGAGAATGCATTACCTTCGTCGGTACTTAGCTGGAACCGCCAAGGAAGCCGTGGAAGACTACTTCCTGTTGACAAATGGAAGTGCTTTTGTTGAGGCGAAGAAGCTCCTCGAGGAACGTTTCGATGACCCATTTGTAGTCAGCAGCGCTTTCAGGTCGAAGTTAGAGTCGTGGCCCAACATACCAGCTAAGGATGGAAAGGCTTTGCGTCGTTTTTCAGACTCTCAGGCAATGCGAAACTGCCATGAGTACCCTGGGTCACTTGCATGTTCTTGACGACAATCGTGAGAACCGTAAACTCCTCGTTAAGTTGCCAGATTGGCTAGTCAGTTGTTGTGGTCGTCAAGTCGCGAACTATAAGATAAGACAGAAAAAGATTTCCACCATTCTCAGAATTTTCCAAGTTTATCTTGAAGGAGTCTCAAATCGCGTGTGATCCAATTACCTTGGTACAGTCCCTGCGCGAATCGAGTACCGGTAGTCATGGTAGTAGCAGTGGTCATGCCAGTAGTCATAGTCGTGGAAGCGCGGATAGGAACAAATTCAGCGATAAGAATAATGTTCAACGCTCTATGAACACTCTTGGAGAAGAACGATCAGTGACAGTCTCGTGTGTGCTGTGTGAGAAGGCACATCACCTGGATGTATGCTTCAAGTTCTTAAGAAAATTGCTAGCGGAACGTAAGAACTTTATCAAAGAAAAGGGTCTCTGTTTTGGCTGCTTGGAGAAGGGTCATCGTTTTAAATTTTGCAAAAACAGACTCACGTGTAAAACTTGTAAGAAAAGCCATCCGGGCTCACTTCACGGCGATGTCCGCGACAAGAACGTCAACAATCAGAAAGCTGGTGGACAACCCACAGTATCACACACGGCAGAGAGCGCATACTGTTGTAATGCGAACATTGGTAGGAACACCAGTATGAGTTCTATGATAGTCCCTGTAACTATTTTTCATCGGGAGCAACCAGACGTGAAAAGAACGTGCTATGCGATGTTGGACACACAGTCAGACGTCACCTTTATTCTTGATGAAACGAGAAGAATGCTTGAAGTTAGTTGAGTGGACACCAAGCTCCGTCTTTCGACAATGTCAGCAGAGGCGCAGCTGATCCACTCCCAGAGAATAGATGGACTGGTGGTGCGGGGACTCAATGGTAAACAGGACATTGCTCTACCGCCGTGTTACACTAGGAACATCATGCCTGCAAATCAAGAGCACATTCCCACGCCTGAAGTAGCAAATCGCTGGGAACATTTGCGCGGCATCGAGAATGAGATCACGCCTCTTCTGGATTGCGAGGTCGGGTTACTGATAGGTTATAACTGTGCAAAGGCCTTGGCACCCCGAGAAGTTATCTGTGGCAGTGGCCAGCAACCTTTTGCTCAAAGGACCGAACTCGGATGGGGCATTGTTGGACTTGTAGATACGCAGCAGAACTTGGAGGACAACATTGGTAGTAGCCATAACGTGGTGATGTGCAATACGGAATCCCAGATGCAGCGCGTTGGAATTTGCCTTAAAACCACTAGTGTGAAGGAAGTCATCAATGTTCTAGAATCGGACTTCGTTGAGCATACGTCAAGGAAGGAACCATACTCTGTGGAAGATTCTTTTTAAAGGTTTAGACGGGAATTCATCAGCTACCAAACGGTCACTACGAAATGCCGATACCTTTCAAAAATGAAGCGCCAGTTATGCCGAACAATAGAAACGCCGTCTTGCACCGCTTGACTCAGATTAAGTCAAAGTTCAAGGCCAAGCCTGAGTTCAAGGAACAGTACCTGGGTTTCATGCAGAAGATAATCGATGAAGGAGACGCCGAGTTAGTTTGCGCATCAGATTTTCAAGGCAAAGAAGAACACTGTTGATATCTGCCCCATTTCGGTGTTTATCTGAACAAAAGCTTAACAAAATCAGAGTAGTGTTCGATTGTAGTGCTTGCTACGGAGGTCAGAGCTTCAACGACCATCTACTACAGGGCCCGGACATGGTAAATTCACTCGTCGGGGTACTCTGCCGCTTTCGCCAAGAGAAGTATTCATTAACCTGCAATGTGGAGCGCATGTTCCATCAGTTTTTCGTAAATGAGGAACACCGCGACTACTTACGTTTCTTGTGGTGGCCAGGTGGCGACGTCGACCAGGAGCCTGCCGAGTATCGGATGAATGTCCATATTTTTGGAGCGCGGTCTTCTCCAGGATGTTGCACGTTCGCATTGAAACAAATCGCCGAGGATTATGAGTCTGAATTTGGTACCGCCGCTGCCAATTTCATCAAGAGATCCTTCTATGTTGATGATGGACTTGCAGCAAAGGCCACAACGGGAGAGCTAACTAGCCTGTTTGACTCATCTCAGAAGATGTGTAAGAAAGGAGGCCTGCGCCTGTGTAAAGTGACTACGAACTCAAAAACTGTGATTGATAGTGTTCACCCTGAGGATCGTGCGGGGACCAGCCATAACCTGCCCATCCAATGTCATTCCAGTGACCGAGCACCACACACCATTGAACGTGCCTTGGGAGTGCACTGGTGCGTAAAAAATGACACACTCCAGTTCCGTATCACCGTCCAAGATAAACCTCTGACACGCCGTGGAGTCTTGTCCACCATAGGATCTGTCTTTGACCCCTTGGGACTCGTTGCACCAGTCCTCCTAGTGGGCAAACATATATTGCAGGAGCTATGCCGTGAAAAGGCCGAGTGGGACGCGCCATTACCAGAAATCCTAAGAGCAAAATGGGAGAAGTGGAGAATCACCCTGCCAGTCTTGGAGCGAGTATCTGTGCAGAGATGTTTGAAGTCAACAACGGGAGACTTTGAAGAAATCAAGCAGATCGAGCTACACCATTTTTCGGACGCTAGCACCACGGGTTATGGACAATGTTCGTACACTCAAATGGTTGATGTTGAGGATCGGATTTACTGCGCTTTTGTCTTCGGGAAGGCAAGCATTTGTCCTCTGCGTCCGATTTCGATTCCTCGGCTTGAACTTTCGGCTGCTCTGGTATCGGCCAAAGTGAGCACAATTCTTCATAAAGAGCTCGAATATCCAATAGACTCGGAGACCTTTTGGACAGACAGCCAAGTGACGTTAGGATACATTGGAAACGAGGCTAAAAGGTTTCACGTTTTCGTAGCAAATCGAGTTAAGGAAATTCGTGAACAGACGGAACCGAACCAATGGCGACATGTAAAAGGTGAAGACAACGTAGCGGACGAGGCCTCACGTGGGCTGAGTCCTGAGGAATTGGCAGATGGAAGTGCGAGATGGCTCTGGGAACCCAAGTTCCTTTGGAATTCAACCCTACCCAACGCGTGCGAACATGAACGTGAACCCGTCATGCTACCTGAGCTCCGAAAGGTAGTAATGAAGACTAATACAACTGGTAAACGGTATGCATCTACTATGGATAGAATCTCGCGCTTCTCCTCGTGGATGTCGGCAAAAACCGCAGTAGCCAACTGTCTCTGATACAAGAATCGACTCCTCGCGAAGGTCAGAAATGTAAAGCTGGACCAGGATGCGAATCCTCATTTAATGGCCTAGGAACTTGAACGCGCTGAGAAGGACATCATAAAAGCAGCCCAAAACGAAGCCTTCGGCGATGAGAAGATTGTCTTGAGTCGTCAAAAGGCCGCAGGCACCACTGGGGAAGAAACCCAAACAATAAAGTCGAGTTTACCATTGTACAAGCTCGACCCTTTCATCGATGATCACGGGATACTTCGGGTAGGAGGTCGAATCAGGCGAGCAGAGTACGTTCACGGCCTCAAGCATCCAGTAATACTGCCCAAGGTTTCCCATGCAACCACGTTGCTCGTCAGGCATCACCATGAAGCTGTAAAACACCAAGGCAGAGGAATGACGGTAAACAACATACGCCAAGACGGGTTTTGGATAGTAGGCTACCGTAGGGTAGTTGGGAGCTATATCGGTAAATGCGTGTCGTGTCGTAGAGTGAGAGGAACAACCGCACAGCAAAAGATGGGAGATTTTCCAGCCGGTCGTCTACAGCCTGCACCCCCTTTACCTACTGCGACGCAGACGTGTTTGGCCCGTTCTACACGACCGAACGAGTATGGCGTAAAAAGGAGCTTAAGCGGTATGGGGTAATCTATACGTGTCTCGTCATGCGGGCTGTCCACATAGAAACTGTAAACTATATGTCAACGAACTCGTTCATCATGTCGTTGCGGAGATTCATAGCCATTCGAGGATCGATAAAGCTACTAAGGTGCGACCAAGGCACGAATTTCGTCGGCGCTGAACGAGAGCTCAAGGACGCCTGGGCTGAAGTCGACCTTGATGCGGTAGGAAAATATCTCCTGAAGCAACATGGAGATTTTTCCTTTCAAAACAACGTTCCCTCCGCTAGTCAACAAGGCGGAGTGTGGGAGCGTCAGATCAGGACGGTAAGAAGCATTCTTAGCTCTATGCTTTTTACTCATGCGGGCCAACTAGACGATAAGTCACTGCGAACATTTCTACACGAGGTGGCGGCAATCGTCAACGGTCGCCCCATGACAGCAGAAAATATCGATGATGCTACCGGTCCTGAGCCTTTAACACCAAACAAGTTGCTCACAATGAAATCGAGGATCGTCGTCGCTCCTCCTAGGAACTTTCCCCGCCAGGACCTCATGCTGAAGAAGCACTGGCGTCGCGCACAACACATGGCCGACCAGTTCTAGCAGCGATGGAGGAGAGAATACGTGCAGAGTCTCCAAGCTCGGGACAAATGGGTACGCTCCAAACGGAATCTCAAAGTAGGCGATTTTGTTATCGTAAAAGAGGACAATGCACCAAGGAACATGTGGAAGTTCGCTAGAGTCTGCAACGTCTACCCGGGAGAAGACCATATTGTAAGAAACGTGAAGGTGGTAGTCGGCGAGCCGTCCCTGGATGATCAAGGAAAGCCGAAAGGGAAGGTGACTTTCCTGGAGAGGCCAGTACAGAAACTGGTACTGGTGCTTGAGAACGAAGATTAACATCTTCCTTGGAGTCGAGATTCTCGTCAGAGACTCTGGCTAGAGAGCCTGTTCGACAGTGCCATTCACATTTAGCTCCAATGTGCAGAACTAGGACTCCAGTTTGTGGTAGTTCGGAAACCCACCCTGCTTGGAGCAAGTTATCAGTTGCCCTGGATGCTTCTTGTATCAGCGTTTTACTGGTATCTTGCAAGGATCATTATTGTGTCAATGTCCCATAGTTGGGATTTATATTGTAGTTGTAGTTCATGCGGCTGCACTCTGTCTTGAGTCGTCAGTTGGTTCAGGGGTACTGGTTCTCACTCAGTGATTGGCCAGATATTTGTGTTTTTTGTCTGAGTTGCCAGAATCAACCAAGTGAAGTTTGGAGTATTTGGATTCTTTTATTTGGTAAAAATTTGAGTTACAGCTAAACCGGATAGATTTGCTGTTGGTTACGAATTGCGCTAACAGTGCGGCTGCCCTTCAGAGCAATTTTCTAAAGTAAATTTAAAATCGACTGTTATTTGTCATTCGGAAAATTGCATAACTCTGCAATTTTTGGGGGAGTGTAAATGCGCCCGTTCTGATTTTACCGTCTTTTAGCGCCACCAAACGGGAAGAAAAACTACCCAGAAGTGCTTTCACCCTGTACACCTGGCAGTGTATTTTAGGAGCTTACGGCTGCCAGCCATTTCGAAATTATCCGTTTCAAACTACGATTTCTGGAAGAACCAAAGAGATTTTACTGTGGCTGCCAACCTATCAAATTACGTGACAAGAGCGGAGATTTACAGCATCGTATTTATTCATATCAACTGAACGAATATGTAGTCGTATATGCGGATGTTCTATCGAATATTCGAATATTTTCTGAATATGCTGGCTCGTGTTCTCTCGATCTCCAGCACAGCTTTCGATTCTTCTTTCATGTAGTTCAACTGAACCCGCATTTGGTAGATTTTCTTTTGCGACTCCCTCCGCCTCGAACTGAAACTTGAGAGTTTGGCAGCCACAGTAAAATCTCTCTTCACCAAGTATTACGAACACGATTCAGAGATGCCGTCATCAAACTCAATTGGTGTAGGGTGAATGTGTGCACAGCTTCTGATCAATTCCTCAAAATTCCTATATTCCTCCTATATTTTGCAAGATAACCTGCTATATTTCCTATATTTTTGTCCCATCAAGTGGCCAAGGAGGTACGACAATGCTACAATACGTGTGTAGTCACGACACGCACCAGTCTGTCAGTCCGCACTCTTTATTGTTTTGCAGTAACAATTTTGGGGGCAATACAAGTGTGCCACATATATTGACCCAGGTTTCTACGACAGCCAAGGATATTTACATGATACTGAGACGGAGTTTATGAGATAGAAGAAAGAATTCAATTGAAAAGGAATAACAAGTGCTTTATTAAATAGTTTAGCTTACCTACGTTACCTTCTTAGCTAACCGTTTTCCGATTGCGTGATTAGTTAAAGCTTCGCATACAGCCATCTATTGGCAGAATCTGACTGTTTCGGAAAATTCCAATTTTCAAAAGTCTATTACAAACGAATGTGCAACAATTTAGGGGAGAACATTGGTGATTTATTATCAGGATAATATATATAACTTATAGCCAAAATTAAACTTGGTTCCATGAAAGGTGTCAAACGAAAGCCATTTTCTAGACTGATTTTGCCACCTCGGCCCATGGCCTAATCAGAGCCTAATATAATAGGGACGCCCTCTACTGTTGTACAACGCCGTCACTTACCGGGAGTCATCGGACGCGCATCTACGGAGCCGTGACGGCAGTAGCAGACGATCAGTAGCAGCAGTACGAAGTAAAAGCGCGCCATAGCAGAGCATGAGCAAGTCCACGTTAGCAGCCGCGACCCACACGAGATCTCCTTCCTACTGTGTCCCTCTGTCTCTCATACGATGATATATCGTGCACGCGTTTCCAGGAAGCTGGGGATGGGGGGAGGGGGAGTGGAAGTTGGATCTGACTCAAACGAAACTGATCTAAATCTAACTCGAACTAAAAAGGCCAACGCACACATCCGAGCAAAACACCTGAACGTGGAGCAAAAACGTGTTTCGCTCGATGTTCGTGGCTGTGTGCGGATTCCCGAAACAAAAAACATTGCTCAGCTGAGCATGTTCAGCTGACCAAGCAATAGCCGCGTTCCCACGTAGCAAGAAATTCGGTATTTAGCGTTCACACGAGGCAAAATGCGCGGTCCAAGAAATACGGTATCTAAACAGATCCGGTATTTAATGTAAATACGCGGCTTCCCAGACCCCGAATAATTTGCCGTGCTTGAGAAATACCAGATCTCTTGGAGTCGGACCGCGCATTTCCTCATGTGAACGCTAAATACCGTATTTCTGAAGCCGCGTATTTTATAGACTGGTCCGCGCTCGACAGTTTCAGTGTAACGCGAGTGGAACTGTCGAGCGC
>NW_014580613.1:8895-15817 GCF_000485595.1 Priapulus caudatus
GTCGGTAGTGTGGAGATGCTAGCTCTGTGTTCGTTATTCGACGCATAGACGGCGCATGCGCGACACGGGGCCGACGTAACGGGCCGACGTGAACACAGCGCACGCTCTCCGCTATCGTCTCTGATAGTTTTTACGAAGAACGCGACGTTAGATCGATACATACGATACGATAATCAATGATTAATTGCTGATAGCAAACAAATGTTTTAATGTAGCGTGTAACGTGGCGAGAGAATCATGTTCAACGATCAGTTACATGCAGTATAGAGTAGTAAGGATGTTGTGACGTAGCCACGGTATCGTCGTCTGTATATCTTGCAACTCCGCAGAATATTACCGACGTAAAAGTTGATATGTTCACCGAGCAAATGTGAATATTTACAACTAAGGCGAAGATTTACTCTGCGAATACGAAGTTTAGTAATCTATTTTAGAGAGTAATATGCAAGTGGAAAAAAAGTTTCTGCGAATCGATCATTATATTATTACCATGCATCACCTTTAATCGTGCATTCTTCTTGGTTAACCTTATTAAATAGAAATGTAGCATACATTTGAGTAAGATTATTTCAGACGCTGGCATATTTTTCTCAGGTTCACTGTTGGTACATTTGCAGCGTAACATTCAGTCGAAAATGACGCAAAATATCTGAAATGTTATCTGCTATTACTTGGTATAATTAATTTTACAGTTCCTTCCTGGTGTTTTAAATGTTGTATATTGCTCTGAGACTATACAATAAAACCACCTTATATAATTAATTTGATAGTTTTTTGTATCGTATTTCGCAACATCACGGACAAATATTTAGATGTTACATTTCTGAAGCAGATGGTATATTTATTATGCGCGCGTTGTTTCAGTAGCTGTAATTAATTTATTGATATCCGGCGCGCTTTCCGATCCCACCACCATATAATGCTGACGAGCGACTGATCCACTCCATACAAACAAATTAATCAAGATAGTCTCCTAATTAAAAGCTTTGTGCTTCCTGTTTATTATTCTAACGCTAATACACGTAGTTGATTATCATACGCATTTAACAAATTATATATATCATTAGCGATTCAGTTCCAATCATGATTTTTTTATAACGTGTTTAATTAAAATTATCAATATCATTTTCATTTTACCAAAAAAACACTTTGAAGAAACAACTCATATTTTGAATAAATTGGGTGATAGCAGCTACACCTACAAACATACGTGAACAATATAATTGCCGCAATCTAAACTACGGTTCTTTGTATATGAATTGATAGGATGATGGATGGATAAATGGATGGATGAGTAGATGGATCACAGGCACTTGGACCGTTTCAATAATAAAATGATGGTTAATAAATACAACTTGTCAGTAGCCTACTACTACAGTACCAGCAATAGTCTTAATGTTTGATTTGACCTAATAACTTCACTTCAACACCGTTAAATACACCGATGCAACACATAGCCCGCACGCCATTGTGCATGCACAGATACACAGTAGATAGGAGTCACAGTGGTCCAAGTGCTCCTATCTACTGTGTATCTNGGAAATGGCGATGATAAATTTGAGTGAAACCGATATAGTAAAAATCCAGGAGCGAAAACTGAATCCTAATATATATATAATTTGTTAAATGCTATGATCAATCAACTACGGTCTCAGCGCTCAGTAATAATAAACAGGAAGCAACAAAGCCCTTTATTTAGGAGACTATCATTGATTAATTTGTTTGTATGGACGTGGAATCAGTCGCTGTCAGCTTGAGATGGTCGGGGGGATCGGAAAGCGCCGCCGATCAATACATAATACAGCTACTGAAATTAAATCAACGCGGTGCATAATAAATTATACCATCTGCGTTCAAAATGTGAACATCTAAGATATTTGTCCCCGGATCATACCATACGAATAAAGACTATCAAATTGTTATATAAGGTGGTTATGTATAGGGCGTCAGAGCATATATAGCAATGTTAAAGACACCACGCGGGCCGGTTTCACGAGCGTAACTCTCCACTTAAGCTATGATTAAGATCCACTAATCATATTCTAACTCCCGTAATTATGATAAGTTACATCATACTCAAAACATCTTTTCACGAGCGATTAAGCACATATTAAGCTAATACATTAATTAGCCGACTTCAACCTGATAGACGGACTCGCCTCCCCTCTCGGGCTGAGCTTACTCGAGGATACAGCCGAGTAAGCGAGGTGCGCAGCGATACCAGTCTTCATAAAACAAAGACACGGTATTCAATAGGCGCGGACCCAAAATACGCCGAGAAAGATCTTCAGAGTGCGGTACATGAAAAAGGAATTAATTCTGTAAACTATAATGATTAATAGGTACAGCAAATCTTAGATAATTAAATTTCCTTGGAAAATTGAAGTAATAATTTCCAATGGAAAAGCTGCAAGCACTAACTTATACTAGAACTACCTAGCTAAGTTCTACGTATAGCAACTAATTATGATAGTGATTAATCACTGGCTCCTGATAAATTAAATATTGTGACTTAACTTAATCATGATCATAAGCTTAATTACGCTTCGTGAAACAGTCCACGTTATTATAAGATACGAGAATCATAAGCATGAGTATAGTGATTTACCACGATTCAATAACTTAAGGGACGCTTCGTGAAACCGGCCCAGGAAACCAAACTGAAAAGTAATCCGATATCCAAACGTAATATCAGATTACAAAAATTTCAATCTAGTGGTAATTTCGACGAATATTTACCGGCATCATATGGATCAACAGGAACTTCGGGAAAATAATAATGCCAGCGTCTGAGATAATCTTAGCTCAATATGTATGCAGGTTAACCAAGAAGAATGCCCCACGGATGACAAGGGACTGCATGTAATAATATAATCATCGATCGCAAGAAACTTTTTTTCACTTGTATATATAACTCTCTAAAACAAGATTTATCTAAAAACTTCGTCTATGCAGAGTAAATCCATCGCCTTAGTTGAAATATTACACATTTGCTCGGTAATGAATCAACGTTCACGTCGTAAATATCTGCGAGTTGCAAGATATACCAGACCGACCATACCGTGCCCTACGTCACAACATCGACTACTCTATACCGCAGGTAACTGATCGTTGAACATGATTCTTCGCCACGTTACACGCCATACATTAAAATATGTTGCCATCAGCAATATCAATGATTGTCGTAGCGTTATAAATCGATCCTAGACGTTCGACTTCCTACGTAACACACACTATCAGACACGACGATACGCGGTAGCAGCTGGCCTGTGTTCAAAGTACAAGGCCACTTTACGTCGCGCGCGCGCGTCTGCGCATGCCCGTCTATCGCGTCGAATATCCCGAAACAACAGAGCTGCGATTCTCCACTCTGACCGACCGCAAACACAGCGCATCACGATGCATTAGTGAGCAAGACACCCGCCGGAGCGGCCGCTGAAAAAGCGCGTCACCGGAATATCCGGCGCGCACTACAAGATGCGGCACGTCCCGACTTCCTTTCGACAATGAACCCGATGTTCCGGTTGGCATTCGCGGATTCGTACAGACCGGACTTTCTTGGACGGATTCAAGTAGACCGGGATGAGTACGACCATATATTCCACGGTCGCATAGAAGTGCAGGAGTGGACGGCTCTAGGTGAGTGTTTGCATAAGTAGAGGTGCTGTTGTTGTTTGTGTTCATCGCTAACCAGTCGCACCTCGTGAACTCCAAACGTTTACTGAACGTTCCCCCACATTAATATTATTCCCTTTAAGTGCGATATTATTTTACTACTATATACCTCCTACACACCTATCGGTTTCACACTATATAGTGTTTAGTTAACAAGACGTAATGCTTGAATCATATGCACACACGAGTAGCAATGTTTCTAACTTACATGGGTCGGCGGTAGAATGTTGGTTCATCGGTGGACCTTTCCACGTGTTCACGAACGGGATTCGTACAAGTCACTTAGCAAATACATGACCCTCATCAAGAGTAGGACGCGGACGCAGGACACTTCACTCGCTACAGCCTCTACTTGCCGCTCTGCAATAAATAAAGCACACGGAATATTTGTTAACAAATCAAATCATAATAACATTACCTTAAATGCGAGAATAAATATGCACAGATCAAACAAGGGAGAGAGAGAGAGAGAGAGAGAGAGAGAGAGGAAGAGAAAGAAGAGAGAACGAGAGAGAGAGAGAGAGAGAGTTGATAAGAAAGAAAAAGAGGAGGAAAGAAAGTGCGAGAAAAAAAGAAGAAGACAAAACACACACACGCACTAATATACACACCGTGAACCTATGGCAGCCGCAACAATTCCTGAAGAACGAGTGAAGGTGCTCTGCAACAACCCCAACCTGGAGAGACGGTCAGAGGGAAAGAGAGGCAATCATATCAACCGGACTTATATTAACGTCTATACGTCGCATTGACAGAGAAATCAAATATCAATGCGTTTGCTGTCGGAGGGCAAGCGAATTGTACACAGTAGCCAGGACAGTCGCCTTAACGACTACCCACCATTGTTTCATACGCCGTCGTGACGTCACGGTAAACAATGACGCACGCAGTTTCTGGAATCTTACAATCCCTGATATGAGTTTCTGTCGTGCATTAGCGCGAATAGTGCATAGAATACATGTAATGTTTGAAGCAAAAGCAATGGAATAAATCATGCACGCACCGTTAAGACAACAAATAAAACTAGGGGCTCGTCCCATGATCTACAGCATGTACTGGCGTTACAAAGCAAGTTGTCTTTATAAGACGCAATGGTTTCCCCCACGGATGAAATTCAAACAGGAGAGGGAGGGTACCTAGGGAACCCGTTAATAAAGAACTTATATTTATACCCTATAATATTTATACACAATATAACACAATATATAACACCGTATTAAAGTGATTACGTCACCGTAAATAGTAAGATAAGTATATAAGTAATTTTGTTCACTCTTTTATGGTTAAATTGCTGCATTATACTTCTTATGGACTATATGTGCGCATGTCAAATACACTCGGACGTCATACTAGCCGCATAGCAAGCAATTACATGTTACGGAACACCTACTATACATATCAAATCGTCCATGTTTTGAATTTTTAACTAGTGAGAAAACATCTATCAGTAAGAATTGACCATACGTTAGTCCCGTTAGTTCTTACTTTTAATGTAAAAAAATGGCACAAAATTTTACAAATTTTACCATAGAAAATTCGTGACGTAGTCAATTTAACACAATATATTTATGCTATACTACTTTATTTATATTACTTTATTTAAACTCTCATATGCAGAAACCTGCCTTCTGAAATTTGACCTCTAGGAATTAATCTTCTCGTGAATTTAGCTATATAATTTTACTATTTACTTTTCTTAATCAAAGTGGCTATATGCCCGGCAGCCGGCATATATCTGACGGCTGACAGGCACGGTTTTCGATTTCCTAAATGCCCGGCAGTTTTTAATTTTCAGTGTTATCTCTAGTAAACAAGGGTTAGGGGTAGGGTTAGGAACTGCCGGGCATTTAGAAAATCGAAGACCGTGCCTGGCTGCCATGCATATAGCCACAGCGTTCCTTAATAGTATTACACCGCGTAAAATATCCGCTGTTCGGGGTTAAGAGTGAGGTTGAGCTAAATAAACTATATTAGGTAACCTATGTTGCAGGTTATACTCGCACCACGTACACGTCACATGCAGCATGCACGTACCGACCGGTGTTTGTAACTTTATTTAGTTTTAATCCGTAAACAAACAAATTATTTAATATTTTACTTGGTCGCATATTCTGCTGGCAGTGCTGCAATCCGCAGTGCTGATCTGTCGATTTGATCAACTTTGTCTCTCTTTGTCTTCGATATAGTTCCGAAAACTTTGAACACAAATCATTACTTATTTAAGCGTGATCATTGCTTATCCGTGATGTGCCATCTTCAAAGGATCCCTTTAAGTTCAGCTTCTTCGTTTCTGTCGTCCCATTATATTGAAATTATTTTCCTTTCTTTTTGATTAATTTCAACATGAAAGCTGTTTCTACTATATGATCCACGATGTTGCTCTGTTCATTTGATCAACTTTGTCTCTCTCCGTCTTCCACATAGTCCCTTATACTTAGAAGACTTATGTTCCCATGCATGACTCCCAATAAACGTGAAAACTAGGCCTACTCAACGAAAACGACAAGTCCATAGAATAAGATAGGAAACCCATCCAATACTGTTTGCTATCTGCTTCTAAAGTGTTCCTGACTAGTCGAACCCACCATTGTTTACCGTGACGTCACGACGCGTAAGAAACAATGGTGCGGTAGTCGTTAAGGCGACCTGTCCCTGGCTACTGTTTACAATTCGCTTGCCTCCCACAGCAAACGCATTGATATTTGATTTCTCTCAACGTCTAGTATAGAAAGATAATATGTATATCACGGTTGAAAGGGTTGCAGCTTTTTCCTCGACCGTCTCTCAGGTTGGAGGTTGGTTGCAGAGCACCTTCACTCGTTCTAGGGAGTTTGTTGCGGCTGCAATAGGTTACGGTGCGTATATATGAGCGGTTTCTGGCGCATCANTGTGTATCGCAGCATCGTACGCTCGATGGTGAAAATCTCCCGCGCGCCCCCTGGCGAGAAATCGATTTCGGCCTGGGTTCTCAATAATTCAGCGAAGCAAAGCACGAAAGCTGCTTTTATATGAATGATTGGATTTCATCCCGTTGCTCTTTTGTTTCGCTGCAATAGCAACACGAGCGCATATAGACGCTAGTGCGTATCAGTATATGAGGTATATGGCAGGAGGTCGTTGTCACATTAGCGTATGTAGGACAACCTAGATTAAACAACGGGCCCGCTACCCGAACCATATCAGATTGTAATTATTTGCTTGGATGTCATAACGAGCATTTACGGGAAAGTCTACATCGGAGGAAAAT
>NW_014580614.1:0-1368 GCF_000485595.1 Priapulus caudatus
CAATTCGGGCGCGTGCATTGCTGTGTTCCGTTCTGCAGCGGCATTTCCGTGTATTTTCCGTGTTTGGATTCCGATTTATTGCGCATAGGAATTTATATGCTTTCATCGTGGGGCTTATTTTTTTATGACCCTTTCTCTAACCGGTTCGCTCTGTTGACGAGAGAAGTGTGTTCCCCACCAAACAACACATAACCAAACAATAGCCTCCTCGTGCGAGAACTATAACCGATAATAGTGAATGTGTTGCGAGAACTCACGGCAGGTATCCCGCAGCTCGTCAGATCCGTCCACGCAATTGTTCTTTCCGTCGCAAACGAATCTTCTATCGAAGCATATGTCCGCATCGTGACAGCAGAACAGATAATCCGCGAGATGCGGGCGCCGCCGCGCTAAACGATGCGAACACAGACGCAACTAACGATGCGAACACAAACACAACACGGCGCCTGCATAACTGCATAACAGACTACGTGAAAAGAATCGCGGACATAGTATTATTACCGCGGTATATTATTAAAACGTCTATAAACTGTTCAATGATTAGGTTTCGGGGGAAATTAACCAGTTATACCCTTCGCTTCAATCGTGGCGACCGAAGTTTACATTAAACGTTAATTATTTGTTTATACGGTAATTAAATAATAATGTAATAAACAAAAGAATGTATAAAAGGCTCTGCCGCTACGTGAGAAATACGCAAATACGTCCAAAGCTGTCATACAAGTAGTTAGTCAAACATGCTTTATATGTATACATACAATGCGTCCGACTTGTTGTTTTTTGTTGTGTATCGCGATGCTGGTTTGAATCAATTATTATTAGTTAAAAAACACACATAATAAATCATGCTGGGTTAGGCAAATTCAGTATCTGCGAACCCTGGTTTATCTTCAATGTGCGGGCTTCTGGGCGATCCGCAGATATTTTTGTCTGCAACATGCTTTATATGTATACATACAATGCGTCCGACTTGTTGTTTTTTGTTGTGTATCGCGATGCTGGTTTGAATCAATTATTATTTGTTAAAAAAACACACATAATAAATCATGCTGGGTTAGGCAAGTTCAGTATCTGCGAACCCTTGTTTATCTTCAATGTGCGGGCTTCTGGGCGATCCGCAGATATTTTTGTCTGAATAAACGCCTGACAACAAACATGAGCTGTTCTCTGTTTTCTGTCCCGACATGCGGCTAATCAACTATCATACTGGCGCGATATTCAATTATCACGAATAGTACATTAATTGCGATCAATGTGATGCTATCAGTGTAAAAGCTCGTGCATATTGGCCATTCTGTTATAGCCAATGTGGGCTTAATTTATCTTTTCGCTCGCTCGCTCTCTCTCTCTCTCTCTCTCTCTCTCTCT
>NW_014580614.1:2338-5924 GCF_000485595.1 Priapulus caudatus
CGGCTTCGGCCGCTACACTATTTCTTACGTCCATAGCCGTGCGTATCTATTTGGAAACAACATGTCGTCCAGCGACCACGTGACCGATAGTTTTCCGACTCGTCATGGCGCAACTCTCTGTATATAGGGACCCTAGGCTACACTAACGCCTGTAAGCAAGCGCCGCGCCAGCGGTTCGCAAGCCTCGTTATCGATCGACCGGTTGCTATGGCGGGGAATCTGATTAGCGGCGAGCAATCGAGCGTACAGAAGTAAATACGGCAAAACTTCGCCTCAGGCGAATACCTGATGAATGGAAACAATCTAGTTAATGGCTTTGGCCGAAGCGTGCACTAATTGCAGTTATAAATTCAACTTGAATAACTTGAGAAATGACGTCAGGCAAAAGCCTGCTCGCTGATTGGACGACCTAATCACAGTCGCTGCGACCTGCTCACTCATTGGCCGGTCTGGTTCAGTCACAGCCACCCACTTTCATATAGTAATGCTGCGCGAATCGTCGTGAGTCTCCAAACCAGAAGACGTGCTGCCTACGTACGCGGGGAAATAGCTGAGCGTCGCTTTATGCTTACATCTGGACGCAGCAGCCGTCGTACAGGAGCCTTCCTTAGATATTTTCTTCTATACATATATATATATGTAGGGTAATTGCGGATGTTGGGTTTCCTCCGTGTGCAGAACAGCCTTTGTCGAGTTGTGACTTATTTAATTGTCACTCGCCATAAGTGATGGATGACATTTAATCGGGTCATATGGGGTGGGGGGGGGATAAAAGTGCAGTTCCATGCACGGGGCGGTTTCCAAGGCTTAGAAAAGAATTGCTACCTCATCAATCTCGTCGCTATCTCAGCAATATCTTGCATCATTGCTATATTACAATATCAATCTCATTGCTACCTCAGTACTATAGTGCATGACTACTATTTTGCAATATATCGATCTCATTGCTATCTCGGCAATATCTCACATTACTGCTACCTTGTATCATCGCTATCTTGCAATATCAATCTCATTTCTATCTCGGCAATATCTCGCATTACTTCTACCTTGCAATATTAATCTCATTGCTATCTCGGTAATATCTCGCATTACTGCTACCTTGCAATATCAATCTCATTGCTATCTCGGTAATATCTCGGATTACTGCTATCTTGCATGATTGCCATCTAGCAATATTAATCTCATTTCTATCTCGGCAATGTGTTGCATTACTGCTATCTTGCACTATATCGATCTCATTGCTATCTCGGTAATATCTCACATTACTGCTACGTTGCAATATCGATCTCATTGCTATCTCGACAATGCATCATTGCTCATCTCTGCAATGAACGGCAGGTTTCGACTTGTGGTCTCACCAGCTGCTTCTAAACTGCATGTGTTTCTTCTCGACGAAGGATACTGTGAGTATTGCCGGTCTGTCGCGTTTCAAATTTCTCACGCCCAAGTTCGATATTTTAACTCTAACAGTTGCGACTTTATTTCGTTTAATTTAGCAACCCACTATATTCTACTGTGCACATTTCTGCTTATAATTATCACAAATAAACCACCGATTTTCATCCGGCACAACGTTTAAAATATGGCGCGTGTATATGCTACCGTGGTAGGCCTATATGCTACGCAATATGAAATCTAGACAGTGTGTAATGTGGTCGATTACTTTTCAGTTCGGTGTGATACGTCGGGAGATGCCCGACTGTATGTAGGCACGTGATCGTATAGTTAGGTTTGTTCTTCATCTTGCGTTGTATTGTTAACTGTTCTTCTTGTTTCGTGTTTGCGGCGAGGCTTGAAGGAGATGTCAGGTAATGCTCTGTGTTTGCTGCGGCGTAGCTAGTAGCGGAGATAATACTAATGATTAATCACAAGTAATTTCGTAAGTCCATGAATGAGTTTTCCACGCACAATATTTATTGATGCTCACGCTGCGCGAGTCCGGAAACGTAGTGTAATACATGAATCGTAACTGTGCGCGCGTTAGGAAACTGAAGAGCTCCCAAGGTGTGGTCATATATATATCTAGCCAGGTGACGTCATCTTACTCTCTGCACGTGCGGACCTTGCGATCTACACGTGTGTAGATTCTCACCTAAGATGAGTTACCACGTGTCCAAGATCGAGTTGACATTTACAAATCATGGCTCCCCCATGTGTACGTAGTCACACGTGTACTCGGCACTACGTTACTCGACTACGCACTTCCTGTATTCTAAAAATTCATTCTGCCTACACAGGTCCGGGTCGCAAATTTGCGATTCCCAAACCGTATAGCTATGGAAGAAAAATTGAGCAACGCGATTGGCTAGAAAATGTTTAGGACACGCCCACTACCGCACGCACACCATCGGCATCGCGCATTTTGCACAGGGGCTTATTTATTTTATTTCTTATTAGTCTTGGCTAATTTTGTTTTATTTTAGAATTAGGGTTAGGGTTAGGGTTAGGATTCGGGTTAGGGTTATGGTTAATGTTAGGGTTAGGGTTAGGGTTAGGGTTAGGGTTAGGGTCAGGGTTAACTGATTTCTATATCTACGACTTTAGTAGTTGTCGGAGTGGCTCAACGCTAGACCGTTCGATTCGTGATCGTGAGGTACCGCGTTCGAACGCCATATGGTGCTTTTATTTTCCTCTGCGTTATGTATTTCTTTGTTTTTTATTTGTTTCTGCATTTATTTGTTCTGTAACTTATGTTTATGTTCTGAATTAAATATATTTCTTTATAATATTAGCTTATAATTTAATATATGAGCTTGTTGACTAATAATGCGTGTCCTAAAATTTTTCTAGCCAATCACGTTGCTCAATTTTTCTTCCAAAGCTATACGGTTTGGGAATCGCAAATTCGCGTCCGGGTCTACGTGTCTCTACGCAGTTAGGAAACATATACTTATATAAGATAACATATATGAGATTATATACTTTACTAATGAACATCTGCTAATTAACTACTACTACATATTAACGGAGCACTGTTACATATTAACTGGGCACTGTTACATGTGCTCCAGATGTGAGCTAAAGTTAGGAAGCGTTAAAGGTGCAAGCGGTAAGGGGGTTACAACCTAATAAACATAAACATAAAGCTTAATAAACATAAACATAAAACATAACAGGGGCGTGTACAGGATTTGTACCAGGGGGGGGGTCTAACCGTAACCCAAACTTGCGAGCACGCGAATGGGGGGTCTGGGGGGCCCTCCCCCCGAAATTTTTTGAAATTAGACCCCCTTAGATGCGTTTTCTGCGCGAGCAGGGGGGGGGGGGTCCGGACACCCTGGACCTCCCCCCCTGTACACGCCCCTGCATAACCATAATCATATAGGCATAAAACATGACCGATAAAAATAAACCTATAAACCTAATAAACACAATCAAGGGATTTATTTTATATACGTATTTAGAGCATAAATAAAGTTACATTTGTGCCCATAAGCCCGTTTGCACTTGTTTGGCCCTATTAGGATTAAGTGATTCAGACCACCAAGATCCATTCCAAACAGACACGCCCGTAGAGAATTATGGTACATTAAAAACTTTCTCTCTACCTCCTACTCTCTTTCTCTCTTTCTTTCTCTCTCTCTCT
>NW_014580614.1:11103-15808 GCF_000485595.1 Priapulus caudatus
CTCGATTTAACTAATCGTGTTTGTTCTGGCCAATGTGTTATTGTTACAATTGACTATTGCCATGTATAATTATATATAATATATATATATATAATATATATATATATATATATATATATATAGTATATATGGAAAGCCATCGCCGTCATAAGACTATGCATGTGCATCTATGTGTANAGGCTTGCAGCTGGCGACAGGCGGTATGATGGTGTAGTGAGCGGAACATTACGCCGTGGTATCATACAGTGTTATTTGAGAGTGTTCAACTTTCGGGGAAGTTATCGTCTGTAGAAACTCTTCCTCATTCTGCGCCGCACGCATCTTTCTCCTAACGGATCTTAGTTGACACTGAAGCACACAGCTATTAAAACAAATGATTTCAGGTGACGGTTTTATTTACCTATCAGTATCACTAACTTAAGCGCGAACTGTTTGTCATTACGAATTACGATCAATCGCTACATCATGTTAACAATGACCCTTTCCTGATTCAAATTGCATCTCGTAACAAACCAGCACGAGAATACTCCAGTCTTGAATTTACCCCGCCTGATGGTCACTCGGATTAGAGTTATAATTTGCAGGCGAAACAATTCCAGACCGGTCTTGAGATTACCGTTCGAACCCGATGATATATCGAACGTGGTACCAGCCGGTACCTCCGATAGATACCCTGGGGGGGGACATATGACCTCTCCAGCGCGGCACGTATAGCCATCCGCCTAACGCCCGCGCCTAACCCCCCAATACAGTCCCCCCCGTCCACTTACCGCCGTTATGAGTCCTATCAAGCCTAGCCCTTCTGCCTCACCCGCACCCCCGTCACGTGTGACAGCTGCTTCACCTGCTAAAAGCCCTGACTAGTGGCAGTATTGCTAGTCCACCACTCCCCCAGTCAGTAGTCATAGCCCACCTCCACCTCACGGTTAAGCGTTCACCGCTTTAAGCCCCTAGACTGGCCGCCCTGAGTTTGGCCCCTGGGCCTATTGTAATACCCATATCCGTCAATGTATACTAGTTACTAAGATACTTACTATCCTATACCCAAAATCTGACTTAACTACTATAGTCCAAGATTCACATGACTGCCAATGCCCACCCACCCGACGATTTTGGTGGTATTTGGTCCGCCTGGGTTAGGTCAAATGTAGCTCTAAGTTAACTATAGCGCGGCATCGCTGGCCTATTGAATAGCTGCGGGCAGCGGCATCCGCGGCCTATAGATACTAGAGCTAGGGGTCAAAATGATCTCGGACGTATACTATAGCTTACGTACGTACTGTAGAGCTCTAGTACCTATAGCCCGCGCGTACGTTTGCCGCATCTCCTGTACGCGGGCTTATCTAGTACTAGAGCCTACCACTAAGTTGCAAGTACTGAGTATTAGTAGACGTAGTAGTAGGAGGCCTACTACTATTAGCCGACCAGGCTGTGCGGACGCGGATTGTCATATAGCGAATAGCCGTTTCTTTGGGAGCTAACCTATCAACTGTACTGAGTACTTACTAGTACACATCAATACGTGACTACGTTTGACGGCCTATGGCTCTATGGCAGATTTTACTCCACCTTGTGAACAGATCTAGACACGATTCAGCGAGTAGCACTTATAGAACTTGTTCTATACTAATGAAAGGTTATTGGCAGCACTACAAAGCAGTGTTTCATCGAGATCTCCAAGTTGGCCGTTAACGCTCACAACGCCTGTGCGGGATATAATAGTATACGAATCAAAGGCTGAAATAAAAGTTCACGCATGCGCGTGCTTATGCCGATCTGATGCATCCGGCGGCACTGTTTTAGAATGAATTGATATTGAACTTGAGTGTGTTTCGGAAAGTATGTGAATAGATTGGCAAGTCGCGGCGATGAATTGCATTCGAAGTTTGCTGAATAGGTTTGCCACACGACTAGACTGGTACCCAGGTCCCACCCTATCGGCCTTAGTTACTCGATGGGTAATCGAGGTCGGGAGCGAGTACCAGTCTAATTTGGTACAACAACGTGCAGTTAAGCTTATTTCAAGGTCTTGAAATAGATTGGAAGTTGGCATACACTTGATTGTTAAAATTGGCTCTTTGATTGTAAACGTTTCTATATGGTTGTTGAAAAGGCCTGTATGAGTTAATTTGTAATTGAAGCTATACATTTGTCGTTCCATGTAACCTCAATTAATTCTGAAACCAGGCGTATAGCATTCGATTTACTGTGGCTGATATTTACATGTTCAAAAGTAAGTAATGAAATTAATTTTAACACTTAGTGGACAACTTAAACTGATTCGTTATTTCTGGTATGATTAATTTAAAACTTGTTATATATATTGTGTTCCATAATATTTTTATTGGCTGAATAATATCAAGTATTTGATTACGTTTTTGTGTTGTTATGTAACATGTTCTAAATTCAATTGCAAGTTAGCAATTGGCTTGCGTTGTTTTGAAAATAAATTGTACATTTATGAAAATAAAATGTTATACAATTGATAGTGAAGATGAATTTGATTATATTAGGCAATTAATTTTTGGAAAGTTGTGAATTTTATTTGCAAGTTCAATAAATTGATGTTGTTCATTCATGTGACATTGATATTAAATTTTGAATTTAAATTATTCGGAACAATATAAAGTGAATTCTATTTTTACTTAATTTAATTTGCAAATGTTTTAAATGATTTAAAATTGTTGTGTTGTTTTTAGGTTGTTTGTGTGGGGTGTGTGTGTGGAGGTTAAATGTTGTGGTGAAATGGTGTGATCTTATTGACGGGCTGGATGGCTTCTCCATAATATATATATTATAATGGACGACAGAAAGGCCGGACGGGATGGAATACAATGGAGAGGTTACACATAGACAGCAATTTATAGTCTATGACGGCGATGGCTTTCCATATATTATATAATTATATATATTATATATTATTATATATATATATATATATATATAATTATACTACAAGTATCAATTTGATAACAAAATAAAATGTTGGCAGAAACAAAACACGATTAGTAAATCGAGTTTTCTATATATTTTTACAGTCTACTCCTCATTACAAAATTGGTCACAGGTACATGCTGATCATTTCTTACCAATCAGCAGTATTAGTTGCAGTCAAGTAATCGTCACAATAGACCTTTTGTCATAATTGTAGTATCATACATAATAATAAAGAAATAAACATTTTAAATATATAATAAAAAATAAATATTATTCAAAGGTCTGGATAACACCCATACGAGAATGAACGGTCGGGAGTAAGGCAAAATAATCTCTTCCTGGCGTTTCGCAAGCCTCGTTATCGATCAGGCAACTTGAATAACTGGAGAAATGACGTCAGGCAAAAGCCTGCTCGCTGATTGGCTGATTGGCCCGTTACAGCTCTCTGATTGGGCGCAACGATTTCGTGTTTCTTGATGCGGGCTGGAGAAGCAAGTGGTACAGGCGGTGAAGTGTAGTGAAGCGGAACCGGAACCGCCTGTATCATACAGGTTAACACTCAATCCACACTCGGCGAGATCCGAGTGCGCACGATTAAAGGATCGCCTACTGTAATGTTCTATTGTTGATGTATCGTTTTCGCGGGGAGCACGCTCCGTATTCTAGGAATAAAGGTGGTGGTTGAGTTTTACATATCTGCGTCCTCTAATTTATTGGAGTAAGAGTGACGTGAGGTAATAATATCTACTCTAATTCATGCACTAAGAGAGATACAACACTGGCGACGCACTGTTTGTGTAGGAATCGTCTGCGTGTACTAGCCCGATGTGAATGAGATTGCTCACAATATTTCCAGCGTGAAGGTGTCCTGGTTACGTCTATTACGGCAGGGCTGCCAACTCTCACGCATTGACCATGAGACTCACGCATTTTGACCAAATCTCACGCTCTCACGCTGATCTTCCAATATCTCACGCACAGCAAAAAAATTCTGAGATATCTCACGCATGAACATCTCTTCATAAATAAAACGCTGAAATATCTCACGCACAGCAAAAAAAATCTTACAATATCTGAAAACAGTCACTTTAGTATGCAACAAATTGCACAAATTAAACTTGTAAAATGCAAAAGCTGCCTATTGTGGGAGGGGGGAAACCCCCTCCCCCCTTCAGTCGCTTCGCTCCCTCGCATCTCACTCACCTATCACCCAATGTTGGCAGCCCTGATTACGGTGCGTATGTAATTACTGTGTTCATGCAGCGCGTGTTTCAACAAGCCGTGACGTCATCATGGGGATCTGTGTGGTAGGACATCATCGTCGCCATCATCATCATCATCATCATCATCATCATCATCATCACTATCATCATCATCATCATCATCATCATCATCATCATCACTATCATCGTCGTCGTCATCACCCCCAGCATCATCATTAGCAGCAGCAGCAGCAGCAGGCCGCCGCCTCCGCCGTTGTCCTAACTAACGATACGAATACCAGTACGTGAATAGAGCACGGCACCGTAAAGTTCGCCGAACGATCGTCCCAACCGAGAGCCACTCGCTAAATTACCGGTGACTTCTAGTTTTTTGTGTCGGCTGTGCGTCCCATTATATCTCGCCGCTATTACATGTGCTATGGTGTCGCCACTACGTCGCCTGCGTTCTCCCGCCCTGCGCGCCATGCGTGCTTTGCCGTGCGTCGCGACGCAAAGTTACGATGGGTGCGCTGCGTGCGTTCGTGCGTTGTCGGCGGGTAGGAACA
>NW_014580615.1:0-15789 GCF_000485595.1 Priapulus caudatus
GGTCGCCGGGTGGCGCACACGTGGCGATTTTTATCGACAGTGCTGTCGATAAAAATCGCCGGTAGGCCTACTGTCGATAAAAATTGCCACGTGTGCGCCGGGCTTTAACATGTTTGATATTCCAGCGACGAGTTTCTGGCGTCAAAATCGGTGACGCCGGGCAGCGCACACGTGGCGATTTCTCGGCGATTTTGTTGCTGGCAACAGAATCGCCGGGACTGTCGATAAAAATCGCCACGTGTGCGCCGGGCTTGCAACGATCTTTGCAACGAGGTCAACGTTTTACGTCCGGCGTGTATCGTGGCAACGTCGATTGCCAAGCTGTTTTGATTGGCCAGTATTTTAGCGCATCGAGTAAGCAGCGTGATACCTTAATTACGTGACACTGTAAATATTACGACAGTGTTGCTAATATTAAGAATCGACGTAACTTATTGTTCTTATACATTTATTATTATTGGTAAATTTTTAGCTTATAGCTATAATTGCTTAGATTCTTGGGAAATATATATTAAAATATATAATATAATTTATAACTTTTAATACTTTAATTATAGCTTAAAATAGAGAGCACAGACTCTCGGGAAGTTTTCTGCGATGAAACGATATCTCAGTATGTCGTTTTATTTATGCTAAGACATCTCAATTCATAATAATGAGAATAATAATAATCGAGAATAAGTATTAACAGTTATGAGTTATATTATATATTTTAACATATATTTCCCAAGAATCTAACTGTCTTTAGAAAAATCTCCGACCCGAGACAATAGGATGACTTTTAGCCATTATTAGGCACGAGCGCATGGAGATCTGGCATTATAAGCTATATGTTACGTTACAATTAATATACATTTTACGCTGGCGAACGATGAATAAAACGTTTTTAGCTGGCTATATACGCGTGCGTGTGCGTGTGTGTGTGTGTGTGTGTGTGTGTGTGTGTGTGTGTGTGCGTGCGTGCTTGAGTGCGTGCGTGTGCGTGTGTGTGCGTGTGTGTATGGGCACTAGTTCTACATATCAACTCGTGTGAATTCCTTCCTGGTAGTCTTCTCATTACAATATATTACAATATATAATACAACGTATACGTGGTTTCTCTCAGCGATGGTAAATGATCTTTGCTACGCTCGAGGTAAATATTTAGTTTCAGTTGTAGCTAGAAACACATAGCATGATAGAAGTCATCATTATCATGCCACTGATATATTGCTCACGCATGCGCACATGGCTTATAGCGCCGCGTACACACTGCAGGCGTAGAGTCCGTATCAAACTAGAAGATCCGAATTTTCGTCTCAAAATTTGAAAGTTTAAAAGATTATCCGTATTTTAGCAGTACATGATTTTTACGCGTGCGCGTGTACGGACAGACAGACGAATCGGCATTTCATTCTGCTGATTTTTTTCAGTGAACTTACATGCAGGGAATAGCGCATCGCTACGCCGTGGTTGCGTATCTACGCATCTTTTCATCGATCGGTCACAGGCGGCGAGTTACTAATTTTTTTTTCGGGGGGAGGGGCAAGCTTCCCCGACTATGTCCTCATGCGCCGCTTTGGCATTGACGGAACTGTTGTTGAAGTTGACGGAACCGCCGATAAATCGGGATTGTGGATTGCGTGAAACAAACAACTCTTCCCCACCCCACCTCCTCTCTCTCTCTCTNCATAAATTTGTGTAGACGTAGCATTTCTATACAGATATCACGCTACATATAGATTGCTCACGCATGCGCACATGGCTTATAGCACCGCGTACACAATGCAGGCGTAGAGTCCGTATCAAACTAGAAGATCCGAATTTTTGTCTCAAAATTTGAAGGTTTAAAATGTCGTCCGTGTTTTCGCAGTACATAATTTTTACACGTGTGTGTACGGACAGACAGACAAATCGGCATTTCATTCTGCTGATTGTTTTCAGTGAACTTACATGCAGGGAATAGCGCCTCGCTACGCCGTGGTTGTGTATCTGAGCATCTATTTTCATCGATCGGTCACAGGCGGGGAGTTACAATTTTTTTCG
Organism: Priapulus caudatus; assembly: GCF_000485595.1. Lineage (NCBI taxonomy): Eukaryota > Metazoa > Priapulida > Priapulimorpha > Priapulimorphida > Priapulidae > Priapulus > Priapulus caudatus. The sequence continues at coordinate 2,026 of NW_014580615.1, forward strand.
GGGGGGGGTAAGCCTCCCCGACTGTGTCCTCATGCGCCCCTCTGGTGCCCACCTGCGACAAATCGGATTGTGGGTTGCGTGAAACAAATGAACACTTCCCACCCCACCTCCTCTCTCTCTCTCTCTTCTCTCTCTCTCTCTCTCTCTCTCTCTCTCTCTCTCTCTTGACTACCTGCTCGCACCTGCGTGGAAGCAGAAGCGGATCGGACGTGCTGCCGGTTACACGCTTCTGATGAGATAATGGCGAGCTGTTACGAATGTGCATTTCTCCTCTGTGTGGGTGAGTATAAGGCAGATGAAATAGAGACGTTTTCCTAAATGTAAATTATCGGGCTTCGTTTGTCGAGCCGGGAAAACGAGTGAACGTGTTGGTTAAGCAATAATAACTAGCGTATGATTCATTCACGATGTCGCATGTCACAACCTTAACTTAGTTTTCGCGCATTTACCTGTGTCACATTTATAGATGCTACTAAACGTGCTTACCTGTACGCATTGAAAAATCATGGGAAATCAATGCTGCGATTCGTAATATAGTGACAGCATCAAATCGCATCATCATCATCTTCTTCTTCTTCTTCTAATGCTTATACAGGTCTGCCGCTGTTATCGGCATCACAGAGCCACATGCAATTGAAGAGAAACACGGAATATAACGATAAAGACGTTCCCGAACGCCGTATAACTTCGCTCCAAGTTCGCTCGGCTCTTGCGTGCGGCTTCTACTGCCTGGATGCGGAATACTGCAAGTCCTACGGATACGTGTCGGCGGCAGGCAACTGTGTGCTTATGCACGGCACAGAGAGGCAAGACAACACAGCGACAACCTTCCTCGCGGTGCCTGGTCTGGAATACTATTCTTCTAAAGAGGAGAGCCCCGCAAGTATGTAACTATATTTAGTTATATAATTTCATAGTGTTAGCTATCCATTATATCAAGAGCTAATAATACCTATTATAGCATTATATCAGGAGTGTACAATAATAGAGTAACGAGAGAGAGAGAGAGAGAGAGAGAGAGAGAGAAATGCTATTATTATACACTCCTGATTATATTATAACGGATATATAACTAGCCCTGGAGACATTGAGGCTTTCAACCACGGGGTCAAGTCCTGTGTGCTGCAGTGGTTAAGCCGAGTGTAGTGTAGTGACCCGGGAAGAAGAAGGAGAATAGTTAGCTATCCATGATATATTATACGATATTACAGACAAGCACATGGACGCCACACCAATGGAGAAGATAACATTAACATTAGTTGTGTTTTTTTTTATCTGACTCCAGAGTGCGTGTACCCCGGCAAACCGACTGACCGCGTGATGTTAGGAACAGCCGCAAGCATAATTCCTGCAGCCAACGTAACTTGGTCATCCCGNACTAAAAACATTAATGCCTCGCTATCGCTCGGGCACTATTCCTTCCCTCAGCAACACTATGAGAGCATAGTGCCCCCAACAGCAGGCATTAATATATAAATAATACCTATTATAGCATTATATCAGGAGTGTACAATAATAGAGTATGACTAGTAACGAGAGAGAGAGAAATGCTATTATTATACACTCCCGATTGTATTATACATAAATATACCTATTAATAGTATTATTAACTCTTGATTATATATATATACTAGCAGGACACCCGGCGTTGCACGGGAAATGAAGTGCGCAGTTGGTGACCACTTGGTTGAAAGAAAAATACCCTAAAATATCAATCTATATATCTATCTATGTATCTATGTATGTATCTATGTATCTATCTATCTATTATGTATCTATCTATCTATGTATCTATCTGTCTATGTATCTATGTAGCTATCCATCTATCTATCTATTTATCTATCTATCTATTTATCTATCTATCTATCTAGCTATCTATCTATCTATCTATCTATCGATCGATCTATCTATCTATCTATCTATCTATCTATCTATCTATCTATCTATCTAATCTATCTATCTATCTATCTATCTATCTATCTATCTATCTATCTATCTATCTATATATATATATCCATCCATCTATCTATCTATCTATCTATCTATCTATCTATCTATCTATCTATCTAGTTATGTATCTAATTATGTATGTATGTATGTATGTATGTATCTATCTATCTATCTATCTATCTATCTGTCTATCTATCTATCTATCTATCTATCTATATATATATATATATATATTTATTTATTTATTTATTCATTTATCGACTGTATCTTTAGTTACAGAAAAGTAAGTCCGTGCCAGCTGAATCCTGTTTTGACTTGAATCCTGTTGCGGCAGGGGACGTTTATTTGTTGCTGCAGGGGCGCGCTGCAGCAGGGGCCAGTATTTCCTGCTGCTGCTGCTGCTTTGCTGCTGCAGGGGCCCGTTGTTTATGTAGTGGTGTTGCGTGGGCCGGTTCATTCACCGCTGCTGCAGGGGTCGAGGTATGCTGCAGGGGCAGGATTTTTGCATGTTTTTTTCCTTTTGCGACGTCAGATGACTTTGGAGGTCAACTCCAATGTGCCCATGTGGTAATGTGGCCAAAGTTACATCTAATGGCTACCCTTGGACGTATCTAGAATGGCCCATATTGATTTGAATCGAGAACAGACAAACAGAGACACTTCCACAAATATGTATTAGATATATATATATATATATATATATATATTAGGGAAAAGCACATCGTACCACACCAATGGAGTAGATATGCAATTATGTCAAGTATGTTATATAATTTCATAGTTAGCTATCGGGGGCCACAGAAGGAGCGTTCACGTCGCGGCCCCTGTCAGGTTTCACACCTGCGAATCCTTCTACCACACTACACTACACCTCATTATGTCTACCCATGACCAACAAGATGGCAAGTCTCAGTGTCGATAGCACGGGCACTTATCAGGGCCGGCACTGAGTATCATCTCATCCAACATTGAAGGTCTCTCAAGCGCCAAACAAGATCTTCTGGCTGACCTGTGTGTGGGAAACAAATGTGACATTCTTTGACTTCAGGAGACACACTGCGGACCTTCACGTAATCGAACATTGAAGCTCTTACCATCGAGCTCATGGGGATTTCTGTCAGCTCTGTCTATAAACCGCCACCTGAGATATTTGACCTTCCTCGCGAGGTTACTGATGGCCGTATCAATGTGGGTATAGGAGATTTCAATAGCCATAATGTTACCTGGGAATATGCAGAAACAGACGAAGATGGTGCACTTGTGGAAAGCTGGTCAGATGTGAATCAGCTGTCGCTTATACATGACGCAAAGCTCCCCTGCTCCTTCAACAGTTCCAGATGGAGGCGTGGATACAACCATGACCTGGTACCGATCGAAGTGTAACTACGGCGTTAACTTTAAGCACAATGGGCCGGTGTTGGGAATGTGGTATTGGGTTCAGGACAACCTTCTCACATTGGCCAGCAATGCTGGTAGAAACAAATCAGCGGGGCCGAGATGCTTGATCTGCTCACACAAAATATTGTCAAGTCCGGCAGCTTTATTATTTTTCATCAATTTGATACTATTAGTCAGTTCGCTCATATTAAAAGGTATTGTGAAGTCTTGGGTCTATTGTGTAGTACATTGAGCCTTTGGTAGTTTGGCCCTACTGGGATGCTGATTATGGTGTCCCTGGCTGTTCACAAGGAGTTGATGAGCAACCTGGTCAGCAGTCACTTCTGGTATTGGTTGTACTTTAGAGAGGCCGTTTCCTAGCATCCGAATTGTCTTCCACGCTTTTCTACTACTATGGGTCATGTTTGTGAACTGGATGAGTTCCTGCCATTTCCTCCGTCTGCCTTCTGCTATGGCTTCAGTTAGTCTCTCGCCAGAGTCAAGCGTGTGGTCACCGGATGGATTATTCTGAAAACAGTTTACATAGTCCTCAAAAAGTGCTTCGGAGTCACCAGTCAGACCTGGAATGTAACTTGTGCGGCATCCTCGAGGTATGTTGTTCCTGGATCATTTCTTGATCATCTTTACAAAAGTGTCATAGTTAGTAGGTGGAGCAAGCAGGTGCCGGACTGCATCATCAAGTTCTTTAGCAAATTTGTCCCAATTAGCCTCCTTCAGGTTGAAACGTCGGCGGAAAAGAATCACATCCTTTACTTGCTGGTATAGTTTTGTGGTTAGAATTTGATGGTTGACTGTGTTGTAGGCTGCGGAGAGGTCAACAAAAGCTGCTCCAGTAATTAACCCTTTTTCATACCCGTCTTCGATGAACTGGGTAAGGTTAAGGAGTTGGATTGTATAGGATTTTCCTGGTCTGAAACCTGCCTGCTCTGGGATGATGAGTTTATCCATGTAAGGGGTCAAACGGTTGCAGATGAGTCTTTCGAAGAGCTTGTATGTATGGCAGAGCAATGAGATGGGCCTATAGTTATCTGGACTAGCTGACTCTTTACCAGGCTTTAGTATTGCAATGACTCTGGCTTTCCTCCACAGCTTTGGGATGTTGTTAGTGCAGAAGCAGCTGTTAAACATATCAAGCAGCCATTGAAGATCCTTCCTCCTCTCAGGTCACTACACTACACTCGGCCTAGCCACTGCAGCACACAAGACTTGGCACGGTGGTTGAAAGCCTTAAGGTCTCCAGGGCTACATGGCTCGGGTAATATGGGGCATTTCAGGAGATGTCCCATAGTCTGGTCTTCCCCGCAGTCGAATTCGGTTGGGCCATCTTCAGTGTATCCCCATTTCTGCATGAGTGCCCTGCATCGACCAAACCCTGTCCTGATGCGATTTAGGCATAACCACGTCGGCTATACCTCGTTGGCTCCGGGTGGGAAGGATTCCTGGGGTCTGAGTGAAAGTTTATGTTGGCTTGCCTGAAGATGCTTTGACCATTGGGCGATCCTGTAGTTTTGGAAGTTAATTGCTATCCAGGGGTTGAACCGCGTGGATGAAACTGTGCCTAGACTTTAGTCTCTTCTGTACTGTTTCATGATGGAAGAGGGGGTGGCGAGGGTCATTTTCTTGGTTAAGTTTTCCTACTTGGGATGAAGCCATTTGTCTAACGTGTGGAGGAGCAATACCACAGAGCAAGTAGAGGTCATCTACGTTGGTTGGTCTCAAGCTTCCAGAAATGGCTCTGCAGGCAATGTTCAGAACTGGGTCATTTTTGCAGCATGGGGCGACCTACTCCAGAGAAGGCACGCTTACTTAGCCGCAGAGTAGCACAGGGCGATAGCAGTGGTTCTGATTGTCCCGGCGTCTGTTCCCCATTTAGTAGTGACCAACTTCTTTAGAATACTGTTTTTGGCACCCACTTTGGCCTTTGTCTTGATGATGTAATTCTTGTAAGTTAGAGAGCGGTTTAAAGTAACACCTAGGTAGACTGGGCTATAGGTATATGTTTCAGCCATTTCTCATACCATTTGACTTTCAGTTGGCGGTTCGCCTCCTTGTTCTTTAGATGGAAGGCATTTATTTGAGTTTTCCCAGGATTGGCTCGTAGATGGTTTGCTGTATAGTAGGTGGTTAGGCCTGCGAAAGCATCGGTGATGGACCGTTCGGCTTTATCAGAGGACTGTTTTTGTGAAGCAATGCAGAGGTCATTTGCATAAAAGAAACTCCTGGTGTTTGTATGTACTGGCTGGTCATTTGTGTATAGATTAAAGAGCAGAAGTGCCAGGACGCTTCCTTGTGGAAGGCAATTTTTTTGACTACGCCATCTGCTGCGGTTACCATTGAGATCCACAAAAAACCACCTGTTTGCCAATATGTTCCTGATTAGTTCTGCTAGCCAGACACCACCATTTTAGATATTTTAGTCGGGGCAGGTGGTATGAGTATTGATTCCCAACTCTCTCAATTTTGGCTCCACGTTAATAAATAACGGTTATTTATACCCAAGCCATGTTACACACACGCGCGCGCACGCACGCACGCAAGCACACCCACACACGCGCGCGCACACACACACACACGCGCGCACACACACACACACACACACGCGCGCGCGCGCACACGCGCACACGCACACGCACAGGCACAGGCACAGGCACACGCATACGCACACGCACACGCACGCGCGCACACACACACACACACACACACACACACACACACACACACACAGATTACCATAATTTACTCAAAATAAAACGTACCTGGAGCCAATTATCGTTGTCGGAAAAATGGCAAAATGAAGACCAATGGTCCAGCTGAATATAAGTATAGTGGTGGGTAGGGTGGAGTGTTGACCAAGTTACGTTGGCTGCAGGAATTATGCTTGCGGCTGTTCCTAACATCACGCGGTCAGTCGGTTTGCCGGGGTACACGCACTCTGGAGTTAGATAAAAAACAACAACTGATGTTAATGTTATCTTCTCCATTGGTGTGGCGTCCATGTGCTTGTCTCTAATCTCGTATAATATATCATGGATAGCTAACTATTCAGCCGTCGTGTAGAGCGGCAGAGCGGATTTCACACGCATGAGCTCGTGACGAGCGACCGGCAAAACACGCTCTCCCACTAATATCAGGAGTTAATAAAGACAAATTTGTCATTATTAACCCCCGATAATATTTACCATTTTATAGTTCGAATTGAGCCTGGAGTTAGGAATCTGTCAAATCACGACTCAGGGACGCGGGAATCTTGACCATTGGGTGACTTCGTTTATTCTGCAATACAGTGACGATGGATTGTCGTGGACTGATTACGATGAAAATGGATCCGTGAAGGTGATGCGAACACTCATTAATTGATCATACTAATAATGATGACTACAACAACAACCAAAACAACAACAACAATAGTAAATGATAATAATAATATTACTAACAACCATACTTACTTACAATAATAATAATGATAATAATAACCCAAAAGCCACCGGCTAATGCCGTGATCCTCTTTGGAAATATAATAATAATAATAACAACAACAACATCAACAAAATCATCGTCATTATTGTCATTATTACACGAAGCAAGTATCATATGAACCCTTGATAGAATCATTTAAGGAATAATAATAAATGATATTACTATGTGCTGGTAACCGATTAGTTCCCGAAATTTAAACGTAGACGTAAAAGGTGATCTTTGCAACGAGGTCAACGTTTTACGTCCGGCGTGTATCGTGGCAACGTTCGATTTCCAAGCGGGTTTGATTGGCCAGTACTCTAGCGCGTCGAGTAAGTGGCGTGATACCTTAATTACGTGACACTGTATGCATTGGGAATTATTACCCAGTGTTAGTGAGAAGTGTTGCTAATATTTAAGAATCGACGCAACTTATTGTTCTTATACAGGTGTTTGCTGGCAACGTTGACCGAAACACACTTGTAACTCACCAGCTGAGAGCCCCGCTTGTCAAGCGCTACCTACGATATGTTCCTCTCACGTGGAACCAAGCAGCTTGTTTCAGGATGGATTTGCATGCATGCTGGGTTTGGTAATTTCAACAACATTCGTTACTGAGCGTAATGAGGCGAATATGGAAAGCGGTTTGTTCCAATAATCGAAAAACCTGGTTTTACGACCATAAAACCTAGTTTATCGACGTAAAACCCAGTTTATCGAAGTAAACCCGGGTTTTAGGACGTAAAACCTAGTTTTACGACCACAAAACCTAGTTTTACGACCGTAAAACCCAGTTTATCGACGTAAAACCGGGTTTTAGGACGTAAAACCGAGTTTATCGGCCGATATTGATAGTTTAATTTGATAAACCTGGTTTTAGGACGTAAAACCTAGTTTTACGACCGTAAAACCCAGTTTAATCGGACGTAAGAACCGGGTTTAGGACGTAAAACTAGTTTGTACGTCGGTAAAATCCAGTTTTTGACGTTAAAACCGGGTTTAGAAAGTAAAACCAAGTTTATCGCCGATTCATTGATAGTTTAATTTGGATAAACCTGGTTTAGGACTAAACCGTAGGTTTTATACGACCGAAAACCCCTAGTTTTACGAGCCGTAAAAACTTAGTTTAGGTGACGTCAACCGGGTTTTAGGGACCGTAAAAACGCTAGTTTTACGAACGCGTAAAACCGCGTTTATCGCGTAAAAACCGGGATTTTATGACTAAAGCACCTAGTTTTACGACGTAAAACCCAGTTTATCGATGGTAATTCGGTAATTCGTAATACGGTTATTCGGTAAGGGGGCAATACATAGCGTGTTAAAACATAAAAACAGAAAGCGCCGCAACAGAAAAAAACAGTGCGCCGCCATCTTTTCGAAAAGTGTTGTCTACTAGGAACAAGGTAATACTCTTGATATAATATCGAGAATCCCTAATATTGAATAAAATACTTTGACAAGTTCATTATTTACGCCGGTATTATTCATCAGGTATCTATGATTATTATACAACTACAAAACTAACGGAAAATTACAAACACAGCCATCAATGTGTCGAGTAATTCCGGTCTCTACAAACTAGGGTAAGCTAGTCCGCAGCAAATCAGAAACTTGCAATATCGAATTCATAAAACCCGGTTATACGAATCTAAAATAGATTTTTAAAACGTAAACCTAGTTTACGAGACCGTAAACCACCATGACATAATCCTAAACCAAACCACCATGTTAAATAACCAAACCATGCATGTTCTGCGTAAAAAAGTGAAAAGAAGGCGTCGCTATAAATTTCTAATGACCATTGGAGAAGTAAAAAGCGAAACTCATTGTGCCACCACTCAGCGCGAGCATCACGCGATGCGTACAAACTCGCTAACAATGCTACGACGGAAACGTGAGTGTGCAACCGCGCGAATCCTATTATTTTTTATTTTCTAGCACTAAGCGATAGCAGTCTGAGTGACGTCATAGGGCGAATTGTGAGCAAAAACCGGCACTAGTTGAACTTTGGAGCATTCGTTACAGTTATAATAACTAATACATTTCTATAAGTATGGCCTATTATAGCTCATTATAAGCTGAAATATCAAATTAATAATTTACAATCTATTACTCAGCATTTGAGTTGACCAAATCGGGTGGTTTTGAACAACGTTTATGTAGTAAATGTAACCGCTGTTGACTTACAGAAAATATCTATAGCTTTCCTTTCGGCCGATATTTGCTATAAATAAATGACGCATGCCAACGAGTCATTAGCAATTAGAATGTACGCGCAGAATTACACACGTCGTGTGCGACGCATGACAAACAGCAGTGTCTTTGTACGCTATATAATATTAGCTCTTGATTGTGCGGCTATCATAATGGCGCGTCCTCATGTGTTTGGCGGGCATGGCGCGTGCGCAGCTTTAAGAAGAACATCTAGTAGCATGTACTCATTATTATTACGTCACCTTTCTATTGTTTATTGGGTCATGTCCTGAAGGCACTTACTACCTTGTCACTAATATACAGCAGGGACACACGACAGTACGAGAACATAAACATATACATAACGGCATCCATCCGCCCTTATCATAAATTTGCCTCTCCCTTCTCGATTGCGCATGGACAAGTAGATGGCGCAAGTCGTCGCGGGTTTCTGTAAATGATACTGGCAAGTATTGCCGGGCTATAATAGTAATAAATAATCTATAATAACTAATAGAATTAATAGAATAATCTAATATATTCACGTCCTGATATTTCTCGATATATAAGGTCAGAGGATAACAGTTACGTCACGGCGTCCACAGCAACGCAGCAACTTTGATAGCTGGCAAGTATTATACCCAAATATATCGCAGTGACAGTGCCATTCATTCATGATGAAGATGTGCTGGGCCGCTGCTATATAATATTTACATGCCTGCGAGTTTTTTTTCAATGGCATGACTATTCGGCCAGGCTTAATGGTATACTAACTACTAGGTTACGTTTGTGATTGGCGCTTATGGTGTAGTCAACCGGCAGCTTTCATCTGCCAGCGGTGCGGAGAGTTTGCGGAGAGTGCAGCCGTGTTATGGCGGTAACAAACCATGAGACGGATACCTAGAGAAGCGTTGCCGAAAGGAGGTGTTGATCCGAAGCGCTATATAGCGGAGAATGCTGCGCGCAATTTCCGCGGCAAGGCGCACGCGACGCGAGACGTCTATACGACGAGTATGCAGCGCTGCAGCTATATGGATCCGTGGCGCGAAGATTGGCGGGCGCAACGCTCATAGCTTGGCCAGCGAAGCAGTCCACCAATTTAGTTGGGGGACACAGAGGGATAGACATTTGGTAACGTGACAGTGTTCACTTGTTATAATAAACTGTCACCGAGTAATCTGTTCGGCTAACGCGAGGCTGTGTCAGCGCGAATCACAGAAGGACTTCGAAATTCTGACATTCGGAAACCTTGCCAGTAATGGGAAAACGGCTGTCAGAACAGAAACACCTACTCGCGGCTCTTCGCGCCCACAACGCTGCCAAACGTTTTTGCAACGTTCCAATGGCGAGGCTCGTACGGGAGTTGGAAAGGCAGTGCGCCGCCTGCCCGCCGCCTATACCGGCATAGACTGGCCCCTCTCGGCACCTCTCGGCTAGGCTTAGTGACTCAAGTGGCTAAATCGAGGTGGGCGCGAGTCCTAGTCTATTATATAGCTTGCACTCGAAAACTGCTCTTGAAATAGAGTGGCCTATACTAGAAACCGTTAACATTTCGTAGTAAATAGTTTCCGTATTTAGTTAGCATTCAGTATTTTATTGAACGCTCAATAAGTGGCCTTGTGTTCTAGTATAGCTCTAGGGGTAATTCTAACTAGCGAAGAGCGTTTCTTGCTAGTCGTAGCTAGTCTATGTAGGACCAGTGAGTCAACGGATAGAGAACATGGCTCCCAATATTATATGGCCCAATGTATGACATGGGGGAATAAAACCAATGTCATTTAGCATCACTATAAATCTTAATATTATATCAATATAATAGTTAGGGTATCGGTTGTAGGGGTTTCGTCCATTATTAGTAAGTGAATACTAGTAACAGAGTAGTCATTTATTACTATTACTATTCTTATTAGCTCGCTGCGGTCCTGCGGTAGTTATATACTAGTACTAGTAGTGTGGTAACATTAGTAGTACTACTAGCTATAGTAGTAGTACTTAAGTAAGTAATTATTGTAACATGTACTTGTAGTAATACAAGTCTTCGTTAGCCGTAGGTGTGGAATGTAATACCATCCGCTAAGTCTCAGTCTAAACAAACGGTAACATCGTCATAATCATAATGGCCATAACATCAGAACATCAGATTGGAGTGGCGTTTAAGATGGAATGCGAATAAGTTCAATGCGTGCAGTGACGAGCAGGGCTAGTACGGCTACCGACCTTCACTCAGCCAACTATCTCGTTGGCTACAGCTGAAGTGAGCTTACGCTAGCGTGTCGAACTGTGCACCGCGCGGCGCAGTCTTAGGTCATGCAACGCAAGCGTTTTTTTAAAAAAAACTTGAAAATGGTAGCGTAGATGACTGCGTTGCGCTCATCTATGGTGGCGATAACTCCAAATTAATGTCAGGGCATAAATCAAGCGAAAAGGGAAAAATTTATTTTTATACAGAAAAGCACGCGCGCCGAGCCAACAAAAGCAACAAAAACGAGTAATTTGGATTTTATTCTCGCCCTAGTGCAGAGTCGACAAGGCTTCTGCAATGGCCAGAACGCCTCCAATTGACCGATTATTACGGCTTTATCCTATACGCAAGAATGGCCTCGTGAAAGTATTCTAATAAGGGCAGCGATCAAGTCAGATGTGGTCACCGCTGCGCGGCGTTTTGCGCGCGCTTCGCGGCGATATCTCGGCTGCAGACGTCAAGCGTAAACAGGCGCCGTAGCTGTCGTACGGTAATAGATTGATCCGGGTAGACTTGCAACAACCATTCTGAAGGGCAGTGCGCAAGAGTATCTATCTATCTATCTATCTATCTATGCTATCTATCTATCTATGCTCTCTTCTATCTATCTATCTATCTATCTATCTATTCTCTCTACTATCTATCTATATATATATATATATATATATAGATATATATAATATCTATCTATCATCTATCTATCTATATATCTGTCTATTCTGATGTATTTATCGTATATATTTATCTATCTTATCTGCTCTGTCCTTTCTAATTATCCATCATCCGTCTCGTCCGTCCGTCCGTCCGCCATCCATCCATAGACCGTGCGCGTCCGTCCGTCCGTGCGCCATTCCCATCCAGTACCATCATTCATCTCTCTCTCCCTGGTCTCTTTTTTTCTCTCTCTCCTCTACTGCTATCTCACTGCCCTCTCTCTGCATCCTTCTCTCTTCTCTACCTTTCCTCATTGCATAAGTATTTATCACTAAAGTACATCGCTTTACCAACCCGTCTTTAGCGTAATAATAACATTCGGGGTATTAAAATAAATGTGGATAGTATAATTTAGTATCGCAATCTCTGGTGGTTATCGTCTCTGTGCACGGCTGCACAGAAACATAGTCAATAAAGATAAGTGAGAAAGGAATAAGAAAATGAGAAACTCCTTGCTTCTATGAGTTGTCCACACTGGACCCGATGCGAGCGAGATGATGAGATTGTGCGTAGTAGAGGAGCGTTTTGAATCCTCGTTGCACGTTGAATTATTAGGCGCTATAGTACATTAAACATTACGACTTGAGAGTAAGAAGTACCTTTTATGAACACATCTATTGTGGTTAATTTACACGAATGTTTCATTAATTACTGTATTACGGCCCGAGTAGCCTGTGCGGTCATTTGTGTAGTTCTCTCGATTTAATTTAACTCTAGATGTTTTGGGAGCTTGCACGTCGGAATAATATATATATATATATATTATATATGGCGAGGGTAAATACGCCGCAGCAAGTCATGACGAGGTATGCACAGGCCGCGCGCGCGGTGATATATACCCGCACCGCGCGGTGATAAGAGTCAACGCGCGCGGGGTGCGGCGGTGATATGTTATGAAGCAGGAACCTCGTCATAAACGCAACCACCCGACGACGTGGTAATTCGAATTGCCACGTGTCGCTATTTAATACAACACGTCGATAATATGTCCGAACGCTCGCAATTCGAATTACAACACGTCGTTATTCTTTCGACACGTCGCAATTCGAATTACAGACACGTCGTTAGTCTTTCGACACGTTGTAATTCGAATTGGCGACGTGTCGAAAGAATAATGGACGTGTTGTAATTCGAATGCGACGTGTCGAAAGAATTAACGACGTGTTGTACTTCGAATTGGGCGACGTGTCGAAAGAATTAACGACGTTGTTGTAATTCGAATTGCGACGTGTCGGAAATATTATCGAGTGTTGTAATTCGACCGCCAGCGTCTTAAATGAATTACAAGCGGGTCGTTAAATCGACCAAAGGATGTGTTCTTATATGAATTACAACGTGTCGTCTAATTCAACCAATCCGGTTGAAGATACTCTGATAGTATTCTGGTAAGCAGGGTACGAAGGAGCAGTGAGGGAGTGGGAGGGGGAGGGGGAGGGGGAGGAGTTAAGCACTGGCAGCAAGATCAAGCCCGTCAGCGTACAGCACCACGCGGCAGCCATTGCCTATAATATATATATACAATATGTTGTTGTATATATAGTAGTCCAATGGCGACCGCGTGTGTGCTGTACGTGCGGCTTGACGTTCTCGCAGGCAGATATCCGCGCGAGAGCGCTCGCTCGCGCCCCAATCTGGGGTGGCCGCCAATTTCATATAACTCAGCTGCTCCCATTTCGAACATTTCCATGGTTTTATGTAAAAACGGGTGTTATCGAATCAGGAGTTGTGGCGCTTGGACAAACTTTTGGATTATGCACGTAGGGCGAGAATACTCCGAATTGGTCCGTAATTGAATTGTTTTTGGTGCGCAT